>NC_067485.1:66328916-66628916 GCF_947179515.1 Apodemus sylvaticus
ATCTTCTATCAAAAAGGAGGAGGAGGAAGAGGAGGAGAAGGAGGAGGAGGGTAGCTAAGGAAAAGCAACCACCCTGTACATGTGTCCATGCTTCCCTGCCATACACACAAACATGTGTTCCATTTGGTATGCTGCCACGATTCTCTAATCCCTAGCACTCAGGCAGCTTGAAGCAGGAACATCACAAATAAATTCAAGGTCATCCTAGGCTAGTGAGATGTGAGCCTGTCACACACACACAAAAAAAAAACAACAACAAAACAGAAAAATAACAAAACAGAATATAGCTGTAGTTAGTGACCTTTAACAGCGTTCTCCTAAGTGTCTTAACATTTTATATTGTGCATACTACACCTATAATAGTGATTTATAATTAAACTATACATGGAATCCAGAAATCTCAACAGAATCACACACAGGTTTTATGAATTCAGGATGCACTTTTCCCATCCATCTTTACTTTAAGCTTTGCTTGCTTAGCTTGCATTTCTACCTAGCACAATTGCAAAAGAAGGCCTAGTTTATGTTAATATAAGCAATTATCCACTAATTAATTTGTATTACCAACATGTGACTAAAGGCAAACTTTATGTGCCAGGTGCTTATTCAAAACTAATCATGGAAGAAACTCAAGTCATTAGAATATTTATTATAAAGAACAGTTTTCTATGCATTTATCATTCTTGAATACATCCCTGTAGTTAAGAGCACATGGGGTAATAAATAGCCTTATCAGAGGGTAGGGCTTAGCCTTATTTGAGGACTGACAGTATTTGCTGGAGCTGCAGAAGTTCAATGATAAGGCAGAAAGGTTGGTGGGCTAACAAGGTCTTTCTACTGAAGAGCAGCTCCCTCGTTGGTGGCACAGAGAAAGAAGGAACAAGAGAAAGGGAACAGAATGGGAGGAGGAGCTGATTTTTATCCCTTTGTGGTTTTCTCATCTCCTGGAAATAAACTGCAAAGTCCATAAGATATCATCCTAGCTTTCTTGTCACTGATTTCTGGGTTGCATTTTCAGATATGGCTTGCTAAGTTCCAACTTCATTAGATTATTTCACAGCTGATTCATGGTTTCCCTTCCCACCTCAGTACCATTGTGAAGCTTATGGTATCCTTATGCAATGTCTAACACAAACCCTATGCTGATTCAAACACTTTGCCAGTCAGTATTTCGCCAGTTGAAATCCACCCGGTCTCTCTTCATGTAACCCATGTACCACGGTTCCTCGTTTGTCCTAATGCACCGTTATTTAAGAACGTCCCGAGCATTCTCTGTTTCAGGGCTATAATGTGAAAGAAGCACTGCATCTTACTCATCTTGGATGGGTCACAGCTACTAGGGTGGTTTCAATAAGATTCAACCTCATAAGTCTTGGGCATTTGACATAATAGATGATGACCATTAGGAGAGGGCTAGGAAGGTAAGCTTTTTGGAGGAATATGCTTCTGGGGGTGAGCTTTGAGGTTTCAGAGGACCCCCATTTAGAGGCCTCCTGCTTGTGGGTGGAGATATGAGCTCTTGTTTTCTGTTTGTTTGCTGACACAGCCACCCTCAAGTGCCAGAAGGGAATTAAACTTTCTATTTCAGTTGACTTGGTCAACGTGTTTTATCACGGCAGTGGATAAGTAACAAAGACAACTGCAGTGCCTGAAATATAAATGGTTTACAGCCATAAGCTCAGAGTGGAAAGACACTTGAAGATGTGATAGAAAATACTGAAAGGTGACAAAAGATGTCAGATGGCAATAAGCTAATCTGCAAAATACATAAAGAACTCAAGAAACTAGACATCAACAAACTAAATTATCCAATTAAAAGATGAGATACAGACTCATGCTGGTAAGGAGATGGAGCAAGGGGACATCCCTCCATTGCTGGTGGGTGTGCAGACACTGGAAATCAATATAGTGCTTTCTTTAAAAATTGGGGATCAATCTACCTCAAGATTCCACTGTACTGCTCCTGGGCATATACCCAAAGGATGTGCTACACTATTATGAGGTGCTTGCTCCACTAAGTTCATAGCAGCTTTATTTTTGTAATAGCCAGAAACTGGAAACAACCTAGATGTCCCTCAACCTCAGAAGTGTCAAAGGTAAGGTAATGCATTTACACAATGGAGAATTTACTCCACTGTTTAAAAAAAAAAAGAGGTAACTGAAAGGGCTTAAAGGGGGAGAGTATAGGGAGTTAGGGGAGTGGCTCAGCAGTGTGGGGGAAGGTGTCCAGGTGGGCCCTTGCCTGGGCACCACTGCCCCTGAGGGACCACACACACACAGGCATAGTATAGAATAGAGTTTATTCAGAGTAGGGGATGGGAATTAGTGGAGAGAGAGAGAGAGAGAGAGAGAGAGAGAGAGAGAATAGAGAGAGAGAATAGAGAGAATGGAGGCCGGCCATGACCACGTGGAGGACGGAAGAGCCCAAGGGGCAGAGAGGTGAGAATGTGGGAGAGCAGAGAGCAAAGAGGGAGAGGAGGGGCAAGTAGCCCCTCTTATAGTGGGCCAGATCTCTGGGGCAGGGCATACCTGGATATTGCCAGGTAGGTGTGGGGTGGAGCTTAGAGAGAACCCCAACAGTAACCCAGACCCAGAAAGACAAACATGGTGATGTATTTATTTACAAATGGATGTTAGCTATAAAGGAAAAGGATAGTCATACAACCCTCCACAGACCCAAACAAGGAAGGTTCAAAGGGAAATGCATGAATCTGCCCAAGAAGAGGAAACAGAATATCTTAAGGTGGCCTAGGGGAAGGTAGCACAGAGAACAGGAGGGATCAGGTGGGGGAGAGAGTACTGGGAGGCACAACTGGAGTTGGTGGCCATTTCAGGGCTGAGGTAGAAGCCTAGCACAATGGAAACACCCAGAAACCTATAAGGGTGACCCTACCTAAGACTTCCAGAAATGGGAGATATGGAGACTGAATTGGCCATCTCCTGAAACCAGGCAAGACTCTAGTGGAGAGTTTGAGACACCAATCTAGCCACAAATATTCAGCCTACAATTTGTCCGGCCTACAAGATATGCTGTGATAGAAATTGCAGGTGCGGCCAAGTAATGACAGGTTCGGCTTGATACCCATGTCATAAGAGGGGGGCCACTCTTAACCCTGCCTGGACTGCCAGGAACCATAGTCTGGATAGCCAAGATACCCAGGATAGAACCAAACATGACCAGCAAAAACAAAAAGGGAGGGAGGGAGGGAGGGAGGGAGGGAGGGAGGGAGGAAGGAAGGAAGGAAGGAAGGAAGGAAGGAAGGAAGGAAGGAAGGAAGGAAGGAAGGAAGGAAGGAAGGAAGGAAGGAAATCAATAAAGTGATTCTTAATGATATTTTCCTATACTCATAGACAGGAGCCTAGTTTAATAGTCACCAGAGAGGCTTCATCCAGCAAGCTGTGGAAACAGGTGCAGAGACCCACAGCCAAACATTAAGCCTAGCCAGACTGCTCAAGGGTACCACAAGAAAACCCATAGAATCAACCAACCTGGGTCCTGCTCTTTTCTTTTTTAAGGGAAATGGAGAAGTGGATCTAGAGGGGAGGGAAAGTGAGATGGGGGCAGGGCTGGGAGAAGTAGCGGAAGGAGAAACTGCAACTGGAATGTAATGCATGTAAAACATACAAAGTGAAATTAAAAAAAAAAAAAGAGCCACATGCCTCACAATGCTAAGGCCTAGCTGGGCGGTGGTGGCACACGCCTTTAGTCCCAGAACTTTGGAGGCAGAGGTAGAGGCAGGCAGATTTCTGAGTTCGAAGCCAGCCTGGTCTACAGAGTGAGTTCCAGGACAGCCAGGGCTACACAGAGAAACCCTGTCTCAAAAATCAAAAACAAACACACAAACAAAATGCTAAGGCCTTCACACATACTATTGTAAAAGAACCCCCACCTTCCCTCTAACTGCATAGAAACAGAGTGATGTACTGCGATGGGAGCTGGGAGAAGGGCTCAGTTACTGAGCACTCCACCATGCTGTATTTCTTTCCTTCTCGGACGTCTCTGATTCAGTGTACACTTTAGAAATCAGGAACCATGGGTCTGAATTATGAGCATCTCCAGACAAAAGACAAAAACTATTCCCTGAACAAGAGACTCTTCGTGGTTGCAAAGTAGCTCTGCCCGTTAGACCCTAAGAGAATGTTTGGAGGTAATGATCTAGCGGAGTCTGGCCAGACTTGGCTAACGTGAACTATTACCATGTATAGCACCGATCTGACCTGTGCTTTGGCCAGCTACAGAGCACTGAGACAAGCACTCAGGTGACTTTAAATATTTTTGTTTTATGTATGAGTGTTTTAACCTATATGTATGTATGTCATACACCATGTGTATGCCTGGTTCTTGTGGAGCCTGGAGGGGGGCATAAGACCCTTTGGAACAGGAGCTACAGGTGATTATAACCATTATATAAGCCATTGTTCTGTAAAAGCAGTAAGTGGCCCTGATCACTGAGCCATCTCTTCAGACCTAAGGCCTCATTTCAGGTAGTTAGACTTCTCCTCTTCCTAATGTGATTCCTTTCTTGTCTTAATCACCTTTTGGCTTTCAGTCTGCTTATCTATCTATTTATCTGTCTGTCTGTCTGTCTGTCTGTCTGTCTGCCTGCCTGCCTTCCTGCCTGCCTATTTATCTATCTATTCTCTATCTATCATTTATCAGCCTATCATCTATCTTTCTCTTTATATCTATCTATCATCTATGTATCTATGTATCTATGTATCTATCTATATATCATCTATCATTCATCTCTTATCAACTGGCAGAACTGACCATTGAACCCAGAACCCAGAGCCCCATGCCTGCTGAGAACCACAATCCCCATTCATCTCTTAATTGGCTTTCTGGGAAAAAGTAGCTGGGCTGCAACTCTGGAGCTGGAGCTTTTCCTCTGCCCACACAAACACATCTCTCTCACTTCAAAAGGTATGAAATAGGTAATTCTAGATCCAACTTTGAGGGATCAGCCATGATTGAGGGAGCATGGAGTCAGGTTACCTCAGGTTCCATGAAACTTCAGGTAACACAGAAGCAGTCGCATGGAGTTTTAATAGTAACAGCAAAAAGAAAGGTATAGATCAACACATTAAAAATGTACTGGTGGGCCGGGCAGTGGTGGCACATGCCTTTAATCCCAGCACTTGGGAGGCAGAGGCAGGCAGATTTCTGAGTTCAAGGTCAGCCTGGTCTACGGAGTGATCTGAGTTCGAGGCCAGCAGGAACTACAGAGTGAGTTCCAGGACAGCCAGGGCTACACAGAGAAATCCTGTCTCAAAAAAACAAACAAACAAACAAAACAAAAAACAAACAACAACAACAACAACAAAATAAAAAAAGACAAAAACAAAAGTATACTGGCGGAAACATTTCCATTGGTAGGGAATGGGGTTTTATTAAGTTAATACAATTGAAGTATTATTAATCTGTTTATCTGGATGTTTATCAGGATGAGACAAGCAGGAAATGGCTCTTTAGAAGCTGAAAAGAGCCCTGCCCATGCCTTCTCCCCCAAAAATGTCATTAGATCATAAATTATCAATATTCTGAACTCTCCACTGTTGGAGTTTTTAGTAGTCAACTAGCCTTTGCAGACAGCTCTTTCCTGGCACTCTTGTTTACAGTCCTAACTCCAGTACTATTACTTCATTTAATGGTTACAAGTCTACAAAGTAGACATTGTTTGTATTCTCATTTGGTAAGGATAGAGCAACACTCAGACATAAAAGATTAAATAAGTTTCCTGGGGTCCAGAAAATAGAACACCATGGAGCCAGATTCCCAGCCTAGGTAATCTAGCTCTGGTATCTGGCACTACCGGGTGTTTTGATAAAGGGGCACTTCACACAGGAGCCAGAGTCAGGAAGCATGAACAAATGAAATACGCTTTCAGTCCGGTGACACTGGATGTCGCCACTAGGGTACTGGGTGTAGATACCTTAAACGTTACAATCCCAGCCAGCTGGGGAGATGATGGCTTAGTAAAATGCTCTCCCAGCACCCGTGTAAAAAGCTGGGGGAAGCTGGGGTATGCTTGTAATCACTGCGCTGGGAGGAAGGAGAAAAGTGGGTCTCTAAGGCTCGCTGGCCAGACAGCCTAGTCTAACTGACATATCCAAGGTTCCAGTGAGAGACTGTTTCAACAACAAAGGCAGATGGCTCCTGGGGAATGAAACCTGGTGCTGATCTCTAACCTACATACAAAGCACACACACATCCGTATTTCTTGACATGTTTAGAAAGTGGCTTTCTGGGAACCCTAACATAGAAAGCCCATCATTCAGTAAGGAAACGATGCATCAGGGTAACCACAGAGGAAGCACAATGAATTAATAGAAAGCATCCTGCCATTCCCCCTTGAGGGGTGCTTGCTAGAAAGCTACACCGAGCTTTCCTGTCTGTCAGCTGGCCCTGAAGCAGCCCTTACTTCCGCTTAGTAATAACTCAAAGCAGGCTGCCTGTAGGAATGATTTTTAAAAGACTAATTTTTATAACTCTTATGCTAGGCAAGAGGTCTCAACTTTTTCTTATTCCAATCAAAGCTCAAGGAAATGTTTATGAACTACTGAGGTTGATGGTTCAGTTTTTAATGTTTAAGTAGCCTTGGAATAATACCCAAGTAGTGATTTCATGTAGGTTCTCTGTGGTCACAACACGAGCACGCTGTTAAGTCCACTTGACTTAGGGGAAATGTGCAGATCAGCTCAAATTTCCAAACCTCCTTAAAAGTTGCCAAGCGTAACAGTATAGCAGACTCATGAATTTGAGCGTGGAAAGGCCTTGGATGCTGCTATTAGAAGCATTTTACAAAGAAGCAAAACATACCCCACATGCACACACACATACACTTAAACACACACACACACACATGCGTGCGCGTATGAGCGCATGCACACACACATGCACACACTCACCAGCTGCTCCTAGTGGTTATACTGTTCCCAGAAGCACCATTCATATTGGAGCCTGAGTAAACATTCCCACTTAGTCATTCTTTTATTTATAGCCTCTTCTATCAAGTGGCCTCAAAGTGCCCCCATTTCCTAGCCACCAGATCTCCTACATTTCATATAAATTATAAATATCAAAGCCAAATTTAGGGCTGGGCTTTGAGATATAACCTTCTTGCATTTTAACAGAAATTTAACAGAAATATTACATACACACACACACACACACATACACACATCAGATAAAGGTCTAAGACCTAAGATTCTGGAATTTCAGGCAGTCGCTGGCAATAACAGAGAAAATCTGAAGATATCTAAGCATCTCATTCTTTACAATAAATCCTATAAACACGAACACCTAATCCTCTTACATTAATCCAGGCCTCTCCCTTATTTTTTCATAAACCTTCTGAGTCCTTAGTTCCTCTCTTGCTGTTTGCAAACTGTAAATATGCTAACACACATGAAGATGGGTGGGGCATGGACCAGAAGGCCCGAGGTTTAAGTTCATTTCTCTTTTTCTTTTCCTTCTGTAGCCTGAGCTGGTCTCAGCCTCTTGAGTGCTAAGACTCCAGGCTTGCACCACTGTACTCAGCCCCCTGGCATCATCTCTTATCAGTCATTCCAGCCTCAGCTTCTCCATCCTTGTGCCCTGTTCTGGTTGTTTATGCATTCCTTTGTTTTATACAGAAGAACCCTCAACAGAAAACCCAGAAGGACAGCAATCCTATTTCCTGGAGTGTGACAGGTACCCCATGGCATCCCATCTACACCACTGGTGTTGCGAACTGTGTATAAAGTTTTGCCCATCTCTACCAAAAAAAAAGGCCCCACAACTTGTTTCTTGGTTACAAAAGCTGGCGTTCCCTGGGCCCTGGACTTTCATTACTGGCTCCCACCAAAATGACAGGCCTCCAGATGTTGTTTCTCCTCCCTCAAATTGCACAACACCTCTGATGCTTCCCTTTCAGTCTGCCCTAATAGGACCTAATTGCAAGCATTATCGATGTGAATGCTGCCACTTGCTGATAAATGAGTTGCCGCACAGGGTGTCCTGCCACAACCCACGGATGAACCCGGAGAAAGCTGCCTCTTCCCACAAATCACTCCTGGCACCCAGGACGTGGCTGGTGGCACCTGACGGCCAGTCTCCTTGTTTCAGGGCCACGTTGCTTTGCCAGGGATGGAATGTCATCCAAGACCACAGTCTAGCGTTACTCTATGGTTAGCTTTTGCAAAGAGCCCACTCTAAAACAGTCCTGTTGGTTCATTTCCACACTACTGGCAGAGCTGTGCAGAACAGAGGACATTTTGGTGGCTTTGCATGTTTTTCTGGGATGAAAACTGGGCCAAGGGAAAGGCTGTGTTTTGGCTACAGTTTTTGACTAAACGTTTCCAGTGTTAAAAAAAAAGGTGGGGGGAGGACTGTAGGGGGGACAGAAACACTCATGGCCAAAGAGTTTGGGTAAATTCTTTGATTAAGATATACTCCAAATACTAACCACATCTTTACTGCAGAATGTATTCTACAGCAGTCCCAAGCCTGAGCTTCTGCAATTAACCTCTCAAGTTCACGGACACGTTAATGTGTTGCAGATGATTTTAAATAACTAGAAAGGCCAGGCATGAGGAGTGTGTGCCAAATACAATAAGCTCAGCCATCACTGAAGGGGTGGGCGGAAGGAAAATAACGCCTTTGATCAAATTCGTTTTACAAAACATGGGGGAGAAAAATAACAACCAGGAGGGAAAAACATCTTATTCTTCTGGTTGAATTTGCACGTCACTCCTCAGAAAGTCTCTCTTCTACAGACCAGGAGAAGATACTCGTATCAAGGTTTGGCTCTGTTAGAGCCTTTTGCCGCATCCCAGACTGGTTGACTTGGTACACTCACTGAGGTCCGCTCTTCCTCATCTCAGAGCCTGAGTTACTCTCAACCTTGAAGCCAAGCTGTGCCCTTCAACACCAGGGTAACTAAGTACCTGGTAGGGGTGACTTGGGGTTTCCCCTCATGCCCTGACACATCTCCACTGTAGCCCCTCCCCCATGCAATGGCTTTTCAGGGAGCCATTCCTCGGGGCCCCTCTTGTCCGTGCAGCCCAACACTATGTTTTCTTGACCACCGTGTCTCTAACAATTTGCACGAGGCTTGGTGGATTTTAGGCTCTGAATAAGGGCTTGCTGAATTTGTTATTATTATTTGAAGAAATAAGCCCCAGGTGTTTTGATGTACTTTTTACATGGTGAGCGCAAACGGACAGCAAGATATTGCAGCATTTATGAATGTAACATGGAGGGGGGCATTTTCTCACCTCCTTCATCGAGCACACTGTGTCTGGGAACCTATAAGGAGGTGATTTCAATTAAGTCACAAAATTAAAATGACCAGGTGTTCTGTAAAATGACCAGAACTGGGTTGGGGGTGGGGGGGGGGCACTGAAAGAAGACGATCGAGGGTTTAAAGTCTACTGGAGCTAGTAAGAGCCCTGCCCCCCACTAAAACAAAACAAAGAAACTGAAATCCCAAGAATAAAGGCAGAGGCCCAAGCTCCGTCTTGTTCTCTTTACTTCCTCCCTTCCTTCCTTCCTTCCTTCCTTCCTTCCTTCCTTCCTTCCTTCCTTTCCTTTCTTTTCTTTCTTTTCTTTCTTCCTTTCTTTTTATGCTGGCCATTTTATGAAGTTTTTTCCCTTATATTCTTTATTTACATTTCAAATGATTTCCCCTTTCCTGGTCTCCTGCCACCTGAAAGTCCCATAAGCCCTCTCCCCTCCCCTGTTCCCCAATCAACCCCCTCCCCCTTCCCTGTCCTGGTATTCCCCTACACTGCTGCATTGAGCCTTTCCAGGACCAGGGGCCTCTCCTCCCTTTGATGTCCAACAAGGCCATCCTCTGCTGCCTTGGGTAACTCCATGTGTACCATCTGGTTGATGTTTTGTTCTCTTTTCAAATCAATCTACAACACTGAAAAGTCTAGTGGAGCCGGTGGCTCTGTCTAGCTAAGCCTACTCTTGCTTTCTGTCACTTTCTAAAGGACTCGAGGAAACCAAAAGCTTATAGACCAGAAAGAAAATAAGTGTGTGGTGTGCTCTATGAAAAGTAAACAGGCTTGGGCTGTAGCTCAGCTGGTGGCCGACTTCCCTAACATGCAAGGGGCCTTTGGTCTAGGCCTCAGTACTCCATACATGCAGCCAGGTAATGCTAGCCTGTAAATCCCAACGCGGAGGCAGAAAGACAAGGGTTAAAGGTCACCCTGAGCTACACAGCCGTGGACCATGGACTCCCTGAGACCCTATTTCAATGAAAGAAACGTAAAATAAGCAAGCACGTAAGGTATTAGAAGGAAGAAATCTCAATGTAAGTAAGCTGTTTGCCAAGATGAGTTAGACACTGCTGAGAAACGCAGGCAGCATCCATTACCATGCGTACATCTCAACCCTCTGAACTGTTTATCATGGTAGATGACGTAATGAATACTTGTGTCACTGAGTTGGGGGTGGGACAGGACATACAACATCCCTAAAAAATGGACCAGTGGTGTTGTCTCTCTATACAGAATGAACTTGGAATACCGTGATGACTGATCTTCGTTGTCAACATGATTGAATTTGTAATCACCCAGGAGACCCACCTCCGGCTTATATTGGAGGGTGTTTTAGGAGAGGATAACTGAAGACTCACCCTGAAAGAGGGGCAGCATGCTGTGACAGGCTAGGGTCTAAGATTGAATAAAACCAGGACGGAAAAATAAAATCAGTTGTGTGTTGGCATGCTCTTCTCTCAGTTTTGTGGTCTGTGGAGATGTGAGGGTTCCCTGCGGCACATACGGACCACCCCACCACTCTGTCATGCTTTTCCCTGCCGTGATGGATACAGTTCCCTAAGGCTTTAAGTCAAAGTAAACTCACTCCTGCCTCAACGTGCTTCATGTCACTTAGCATCAGGTACTTTTTCTCAATAAGAAAAGTAACGGAGTACAAATCTGCACAGCTGCTAAGCCATTGTCCCATTGTGACTGGCACTGGTTGTTTACCACAGAATAGAGATGGAGTGTTACAGTAACAACAGCACATGAACTTAAGAGTGGCTGTTACAGCTCAAGTTTATCTCTTCTCATAGCTTCTGGGGAGCTCATTACTTTCTGAATTAGGCTTTAGCCAGCATGATTAGATGGAAATTGACCGGAAAGTGAAACATTTCCACTCACAGTCCATTGGACAGTTCTAGTCATGTGGTGAATCTCACTCTAAGTAGGGTATAAAGAGGATGGGGGGGCGGGGCGGGGGGTATACTGAGACATACTGACAGTTGTACTTTGGTACCTACCAGTGTATTATCAAGAAATTCTGCTTTCTGACACGGGGTCCTAGACGGAAAGAAATTGTTTCTTTTACAACAGTTAGATTTAGCCCAGAAGCTTTTAAAATGAATTCTCAGGAATTGCCTCAGTATTCTATGGCATTGTGTTCAAAACATAAGATACTGTTGTATTTATTTTTATAAAAATCACCAGATAACGTGGCAGTTTGAAATAGCATATATTTATCACCATAGCGTTTCTTTGGTCCTGGATGTGAAGGGCTCAGGTCTGCCCTGAGCCTGCAGTCCTGCTGTCTGTGGAGTGGGTGAAGGCCCCTTGCTAAGGGCCTTTCCTCCTATTGATGCCAGACAATGCTATCCTCTGCTACTTATGCAGCTGGAGCCATGGGTTCCTCCATGTCTACTTTTTGGTTGGTGGTTAGTCCTTAGGAACTCTAGGGGGGTCTGGTTAGTTGTCATTGTTCTTCTTCTGGTGGTTTTGTCCTTGGGAACTTTTCTTCTTCCTATGGGGTTGCAAACCCCTTTAGCTCCTTCAGTCTTTTCCCTAACTCCACCCTTCTCAAGCTCCTCCCTAGCTGTACTTCCTCAATGGTTTTGAACCACAGTGTTTTCTCTTTCGTTTGTTTGGCTTTTGTCTTAGAGTTACTATTGCTCTGATGAAACACTATGACCAAAAGCACAAAGGGGATGAAAGGGTTTATTTCACCCACAGTTCCAAATAACAGTTCATGGTCAAAAGAAAGGAGGGCAGGAGCTCAAAATAGGGCCGGATCCTGGAGGCAGGAGCTGAGACAGGGAACATGGAGGAGTGCTGCTTACAGGTTTGCTCAATATGGATGGCTCGGTCTCCTTTTTTTTCTTTTTTCTTTTAAATTGGATATTTTATTTATTTACATTTCAAAAGTTATCCCTCTTCCCAGTTTCCCCTTTGCAACCTCCATCCCATCCCCCTTCTCCCTGTTTCTAAGAGGGTGCTCCCCCAGGCACCTACCCACTCTTGCCTCACCACTCTAGGATTACCCTATGCTGGGGCATTGAGCCTTCACAGGACCAAGGGCCTTTCCTTCTATTGATGCCAGACAATGCTATCCTCTGCTACATATGCAGCTGGAGCCATGGGTTCCTCCATGTCTACTTTTTGGTTGGTGGTTAGTCCCTAGGAACTCTAGGGGGGTCTGGTTAGTTGTTATTGTTCTTCTTCTGGTGGTTTTGTCCTTGGGAACTTTTCTTCTTCCTATGGGGTTGCAAACCCCTTTAGCTCCTTCAGTCCTTCCCCTAACTCCTCCATTGGAGTCCCTGTGCTCAGTTCAGTAGTTGATTGCAAGCATCCGCATCTGTATTGGTCAGGCTCTGGCAAGAGGCTCTCAGAAGAAGCTGTATCAGGCTCCTGTCATCAAGCATTTCTTGGCATCAACAATAGTGTCTGGGTTTGGTGGCTGCATGTGGGATGGATCCCCAGGTGGGGCAATGTCTGGTTGGTCTTTCCTTCAGTCTCTGCTCCACTCTTTGTCCCTGTATTTCCTTTAGACAGGAGTTAGCAATTCTGGGTTAATATTTTTGAGATGGGTGGGTGGCCCCATCCCTTAACCGAGGGCCATGGCTAACCTTGGATGTGTTTCTACTGGTTCTCTCTCCCCTTTGCTGGGTATTTCAGGTAAAGTCAACCGGAGGACCATTAGCCCAGGGAAGAAAATACCCACAATGGGATGGGCCCTCCCCCATCAAGAACTAATTAAGGAAATGCCCTACAGGCCTGCCTGCAACACCATCTTGTAAAGACATTTTCTTAATTGGGACTCCCTACTTTCAGATGACTTTAGTTGATGCCATATTGACATACACCTAGCCAGCACAGTTTTGTTTGTTGTTGTTGATGATGATGTTTGTTTATTTGTGACAGGGTTTCAGTTGGTAGCACTGCCTGAGCGTGAACTCACTATGTAGACAAGATGGCCTGGAACTTAGAGATCTATCAGCTTCTGATTCCAAAGTACTGAGATTAAAGGTATATGACCACCACCTCTGGCTTACAACACTTTGACTCACTTTGGCTCACAAGTTCCTCTGACAAGCACCTCTCCATTGGCCAAGCCAAGTCATGGTAGCTGGCGTTCCACTTCACAGGTGTACAGCGTGGCAATATAGAGCAACCAACAAAGAAAGCCATTAGTCACAGATAAACTAACACCAGATTTGGCTGGCATGGTTGTCACTTAAACTCATTAGACATAAACTGCCTGATCCTGGTTCAAGGGGTGGACATTTTACAGGCGTGACTCATCAGGAGTCCACACCCCTCCGCCACTCCCTCCCCCAACTGCTTTGCACAAGTTTTCTATGCCATCTTGCTTGGGGGCTGCTTTTTCTTGTTTGTTGTTGTTGTTGTTGTTGTTAAAGTTTTTTTCAAGTATATGTCAGCAAAGCATGGGATCTGTCCTCAGATCACAGTATTGAACTTTATGTATGATGGAATAATAAAGAATCCAAAAGTGATGCCCACACTAGATTCCTGTTCTGCAGTCATTTGAAAATTAAGAAGCATAGACCTTCTTTGGACAGCTACCACTGTGTTTTATATATAACAGGACTTGCAGGTCTTGAGGTTATTTGGGGTTTTTAAATTAATTTTTAAATTTATTAACTGACAATTTCATATATATCTTTATTTATCCATTCCCCAAGTTTCTCATCTGTTTTATTAATACTATTCGATACTGTGCTGTCAATTAAAATAGCTTGAGAGGTAACCAAAATAATCTCTTAACAAATTAGAGGACAGCTGTGATTATTTATTAATCATAATATTTCAATTCCTGTAGAACTTTGTTGTCTGGTTTAGGAACTCAGTTATACTGAATACCAACCATCCTCACTCATTAAATGGACTTAAACTTCCAAGATTCTCTTTCTGGATGTGTTCTCAACAGATAAGGTGGATGGATATGGGGAGAAGTGGAAGGCCTCATCACTGTGGAGCACTGATTATTGGAAGCTTAGGCTGACTAAGAACATTATCTCTAATGTTGTCACAATGCTTGAGGACAAAGTCCCACATGGTCTTACCACGGTAATCATAGACTTGTCCCAGACATGACATAGATTATCTATAGGCTTATGCCCAGAGCTATTTGGTAAGTTTCCAACAGTTGGACTAGAAGTACAATTGACTCATCTGCCAAGAGTAGGGATAGCTCTAGATGTTAGCAACGACACTGAAGACAAATTCTGTTTCACTATCAAATGTCATTAAGATGAAATACTTGATCCTCATTTACAATTTAAAGGTGGAACAGCACTATTAATAAGTCAAATTGTGCTTTGTGAGGATAATAACCAATAGTCCTTCTTTAACACATTTTATATTCTTAGAATTTACACCCAAACTGCTTGAACCAAGACTCTAGGTGCAGAAATGGCTGAATCTGGGGCAAAAACTCAGCATCATCACAATGTTTGTGCAGTGTGACAGAGAGCACCTGGTGTTTCTTTAGTGTGTACATATGTGTGTGTGTTACAGATTGAAAAGAGGGCCTCAGAAGTTCTTGTACACATAACGTCATTGAGCTATGTCCTTAGGCTTCTTTTATGTCTCCTAATATTTAAATTAAGAAGTCAGCGCCTGCTAGGAGTGATAGTCGCCTACCTTTCTAACTTCAGATCTGGAAAGCCAAGGCAGGAGAATCCAGAGTTTGATACCAGCTTGAACTGCATGAGTTTAGGGTCAGCCCAGGTTATATACGGATATTTTGTCTCATTTTTTAATTCATTAACTTGATGTCTTCTCTAGTACCACATCTGCTTGGATGCCTCCATGTTTCCTTCCCATCATGAAGATAATGGACTAAACTGAAACTATAAGCCAGTCCCAATTAAATGTTCTCCTTTAGTCATGGTGTCTCTTTAGAGCAATGAAACCGTAACTAACACACCTCCTAGTCCTTATCAAGCTGTTCCACCAACTACAGATCCAAACATCTGAGCCTAAGAAGGCTGCTCTCATTCACACTACCCTAATAATGTTTGTAAGTTTTTTTTTTTTTTTTTTTTTTACAATATGGTTGTGTTTTCAGGTCTCAATATTTACTATAATTCTCTTCCTAGTTTAATCGAATATTTTAAAACCATTCAGATTGCACCATTTTCTCTATTTTCTTCCAATATCTCCCAAAACACTTTGGATAAAACCTAAGGTCCAGATGATAGCTAGAATCTGTCTGTTCCCAGCTATGAATTAGTCCTTCTATATACCTTGAGTTAGGCACTTTGAAAGTGTAGCATCACAACCTTTGCCTTCACAGCCTTTGCCCGTGTGGGTCCTCTATATTCTCTCCGTGGGCATTCCTGTATTTCACTCACATTATGTTTTAAAATTGTTATGTAGTAAAGATGTGTATATATGTTCATATGTGTAGGAGTGGGGTATATTTGTGTGTGTGTGGGGGGGGGTGTCTGTGTGTCTGTGTGTGTGTGTATTGACCAGAAAGCAACTTCCTGGGTCAATGACTTGTCATTTATTCCCAGGAGCTGTCCCTTATTTTTGAGATGCATTCTTACTGTGATCTGGAGTTCAACAATTAGGGTAGGCTGCCTGTCTGGGCAGCGAGCCCCAAGATTTCTCCTGCCTCTGGTTCTGGGATTATAAGTATGCCACTGTCCCTGACTTTTTTATTCGTATCTCTTAAATTTTTAAATGTCCCCACCCTTGACAGTCCTTTCACTTCTTACTTTCTGCTTTCTGTCTTCTCCTAGAGTACATGTCACTGGTTTTACACTGTTTAATCAACTATTCTTCCTGCTATAGTGACAGCTTCCTAACAACACAATCTTTGCTACGTCCTTGCTATCTGCCAGCCCCTACAATATCAAGTAGCACAACAACACAATCTTTGCTATGTCCTTGCTATCTGCCAGCCCCTACAATATCAAGTAGCACATTACAGGAATTAAACTGACACAAATACTCACTGTTAGGACTAATATTAACAGTGAGTTCAACAGACTCTAGAATCTCCTGGGAGATGGGCCACTGAGATAATGATGGAAGATTGCCTTTATTAGGTTAATTGGGGTGAGAAGGATCCCAATAGTGGGAGACACCATTCCTAGGGCTTGAAACCTAGACTGTCAAGGTGAAAGGGAGTTGAGGCCAAGCACTTCTTGACTGTGGCTTTAAGGTGAATAGAAATTTCAAGTCCTTGTTACTGTGGCTTTCCCACTAGGGTTGACTTGACCCTTGAACTGTCAGCCTGGATAAAACCTTTCTCTGTTAAGTTACTGTAGTCATAGTATTTTATCACAGTGACAGGATAAAAAAAAAAAAAACTAAGAAGCTCATTCAGCAAAATTAGTTTAGAGAAACTCAAGTCTGAAATGAAATTCCAGAAGGGCAAGATTTTTCCCTCCAGCATTATAAACCTCTAGACTTGACAAAGAGCCTTGTTGCATAATAGTCTTTTAAATAAGTGTCTGCTGTTGAAATTCATGAATAAATGCCAAAATTAAAAAAAGCCACTGCTTTGGATTCCTACAATGTGCAGTAAAATATTTCCTCAGCTAATATATAATATATAATATATGTATTTAAGAAGAGAGAGCACAACCTCCCACACACCTCAAAAGAAATAACCTATGAATTTGCAGAGAAGTCTTCTAAAATCTTTGAAAGACATAAAGGGCAATTTGAAATTGCTCTTCTCTGGCCTAACCTATAAGTGAGTGGTGCTGAAAAGACTTCTTAGAGAGACTAGTCTAATCCTGCAGCCATGTGCCAAACTCCTTTGCAGAAATGAATTTAAAATCCCTATAATATCACAGCCCAAGCCTGAAGAAGGCAAAGTCCTAGTGCGTCTTCCTGCTTCCTTCTTTGTCAGCACAGGGATGCTGTCAATCATAGCATCCTTTCTCGGGGCACTAGAACTTTCTCATGGCCACAACCCAAGATATCCTTGTGTTATTATCCCCTCTATATTAACAAAAAACAAAAAAAAACAACAAAGAAACAAAGCTGCTACAGACCAAGGAAGCACAAATCATGTTTTTCTCTGTTGTATAAAACAAAATCGCTGAATATAAACTTCAATGCTGCAAATCTAAAATCCTAAAATTAGATTTTGTTTTGTTGCATTTCTCTTTGGGTTTTGTTGATATTTGTTTTCTTTTGAGGTAGTTTCTTATAGGTGAGGCTGACCTCAAACTCACTATGTATGTATCTCAGGATAAGCCTTATCTTTGTGCCTTTACCCCAAAAGTGCTGAAATCACAGGCATATGCCACAAAGCCCAGTCTAGAAATTAGTCCTCATCACATCATTTCTTACTAGCATATGCCCATCTCCATTTTGGACTACATTAGTTCCAAACGTTTTGTGTGAGCACAAAAGGATCCCTCTCAAAATGAAACATCACCCTTCAACTCTTGGGCATATTCCTTTAGATGTCTGAGATCAAAGTGATGAATGTGACTTGTATTCAAATAATCCAAATCTATAAGAATCTATGGAGTCACTGTGATATGGGACAAAGTATTCCCAAGTTACAATAGGCAATTGGGAGGTAGAAGAAAGCTAATAGATGCCCAATAGTAACTGTAATATAAGAGGATACCTATGGTACCATATGCACATAAATAACTGGTGTTTACTTAAGGAACAGGATATGAATGCCGTCTTCCAGACATGAGTAATTAAAATTCCTAATAATAATGTGGGCTCTGTTCTAAAGCCTACTGTTAAAGTTGGGGGGAAAAGGTATCAACAAGCAAGTTTGTGACAAAGAAGTTGCCTTAGTTCCCATTCTGTAGCTGTGACAAAATACCATGACCAAGGCAACTTATCGAAGAAAGCATTTAGTTGGATTTGCAATTTCAGGGAGTTAGGGTTCCAGACTTTGGATAACGGAATGGTGGCAGAAACAGCTGGAAGCTCATATCTTTACCCACAAATAGGAGACTGACAGGGCACACTGAGAATCTTGAGAGTGTTTTGAAACCTCAAGGCCTGTCTCCAGCAACCTGTTTCCTCCAACAGGTTCTTCCCAGACAGTTCCACCAACTGGAGACTAAGTATTAAAACACATGCACCTGGGGCAGGGACATTCCTATTCAACCATTACCGAACCAAATACTATAGCATAATTCATCTAGAAAGAGAATGTTTATTTGGGTGTGGTGGCACATACCTTTAATCCAAGAACTCAGGAGACAGAGGCAAGAGGATCCTTATGAGTTTGAGGCCAGCCTGATCTACCTCTACAAAAAGTGTTCAAGGACAGCAAAGACTGTTAAACAGAGAAAACCTGTGTTAAAAATAAAACAATGAGAGAGAAAGAGAGAGGGGGGAGAGAGTGAGAGAGAGAGAGAGAGAGAGAGAGAGAGAGAAAGAGAAGGGGGCAGAGACATAGAGACACAAAGAGAGACAGAGACACAGAGAAAGACAAAGACACAGAGACACAGAAAGAGACAGAGACACAGAGAGACAGAGACAGAGACACAGAGAGATAGAGAGACAGAGACAGACAGAGACACAGAGAGACAGAGAGAGAGAAAGAGGACAGAGAGGTAGAGAGAAACAGAGAGATAGACAGAGAGATAGACAGAGAGATAGACAGAGAGACAGGGACACACAGACAGACAGACTGAGGGCATCAGCAGTTTTCATTTAGTAGCAACAATAGCTGTTCGTTAACAGTACCACCTATCTGTTAAAGTCGGTCCAACAGTATCTGTGTTTGCCAGACAAATGATTAGTAACTGGATCATGATACTGCATGTAAGCCTAATCCCAAATTCAAGTTTATGTGTGCTAACATGGTATAAGAAATAGAAAATTCCCTATGTGACTCCATACTTCAAAATTAAAGTATATTAAAAATATAATATCAAATTCTAAGTCACACATATACATGAAATATAAATGAATTTCCTGATTAGTGGTAGATTCCGTTCCCTACGTAGCTCAAGATCTACATACATATATGATGGAACCAGACTCACCGAAGGCTTCTCTTAGAGTCTCTGATGGAAGACAAAGGGAACATTAATTACATATCCTTGTTCAGGAGAGAAGTTGGTAAAGGCTGGTCTGACTAACACTGGAAACAAGTGCCTTGAAAGAGGCAAAGCTGTGGTTTTTGGGGACCTGAATCTGCCCTGTGCTGTGGTCATTAATTCTAAGACAACTGTGTCTGAGGTATCCTGTGTTCTCCTTGCCAACACCATGTGATTTAGCTTTTCTGCTGATCTTGGCTAGTCTCCTCCTCACCCGGAAAATAATATACAAGGTACTCTATTTCTTAATAAACTTTTTGGGGCTCATTAAGCATAGCTTATGTAGGCTCTCCTGACCACAGCTTTTATCCTCTCTATTTTCTATCCTTTCTATCTCATGCCTGGGCACCTTCCCATCAGGACCCTGTCACTGAAGAGCAAACTGCTGGTCTAGGTCTGCCCCACTCTGCCTCTGTCTCTTTATGCCTATCTTTCTGTCTCTGTCTCTGTCTGTCCGTCTGTCCGTCTGTCTCTCTCTCTCTCTCTTTCTCTCTCTCGCTCGCTCTCACTCTCTCTCTCTCACATACACACACACTCACATGTAAACATTTCCAAATTCAAACTCTTAAGATTCAAACATTCTCAGTCTAAGCATTTCACAAACAGAATACTGAATTTATATAAGAACTCTACACCATCAAAAATAACATCAAAATTGGAGTTCATTAAAATAATTATTTGGATCTCTCGGGGATCCACCAAGGCCTTTCCGTTTGAGGATATGTGTGTGAAAAGGTTTTATCCTGACCAAAGAAAATAATTAAAGCATGTTAGTTACCAAAAAACCTAAAAGCTATAAAAATAGAAAATCTTGCATGGACTAGCCAAAAGGTGTCAACAGTACAAAATGAAGTCCTATTCTGCCATCTAGAGGACACAAACTAACGATAGAAAATGATTACCTCTTACTTAACCCCTGAAATCTAACAAGGGATATTATTTTTTATAAGAAAAGCAGGAGGCAGAGAGTTGGCTCAGCAGATAAAGGCACTTGCTAGCAAGCCTGATGACCTCAGCTTGATCTTCTGGTCCCACTTGTGGAAGGAGAGAACCAGCTGCCCCAAGTTGTGATCTTACTTCAACAAATGTGCTATGGTTCACACACACACACACACACACACACACACACACACACACACATACACACACACACACACACACACACACACATACACACACACACACACATACACACACACATAGACACACACACAAACACACACAGGCACACACACACATGCACACACACACGCACACACACACACACACACACATACACACACACATACAGATATACACACATACACATTCTTTGTGAGGATGATCTCTGTGTATTTTTTTTTTTTTGGATTTGTTTTTTTGAAACAGGGTTTTTCTTTATAGCTCTGGCTGTCCTGGAACTCACTCTGTAGACCAGGCTGGCCTCGAACTCAGAAATCCACCTGCCTCTGCTTCCCAAGTGCTGGGATTACAGGCTTGCGCCACCACCGCCCGGCCACAAAAGGCATTTTTAAACATCCATGGATTGCCTATAAAGCCAGTACCATGGAGACTGAGAAAAGAAGATCATGATTTAAATAAAGTTAAGCCTGGGATATATAGCAAATTTCAGGCTAACCTGGGCTACACAATAAGATGCTGTCTCAAAAAGGCTAAACAGAAAACAACAACAACAACAAAAAAAGCAAATGGGGCTTCTACACCTAAAACTGGGTTTCCGTGCACCCCCACCTGTGTGCACCCCCACCTATGTGCACCCCCACCTGTTCTGGACATCTTAGGATACCTGCAAGTGCAGGTAGGTTTTCTTCCCCACTTCCACCTCAACAATGGCCAGGCATGATCTTTATTGTATTTGCAATGTGATAACCACCATTGTTACAGACACTTAATTTTTACCCCATTGGTCTGAATCATCAGCCTTCCAAATGCAGCAGTAGGTGGGGACTGGGAAGATGGCACAGTGGGTCAAAGCGCTTGCCTGAAATGGGGACTTGGGTTCAGGTCCCAGAACTCAGGCATGTCTATAACTTCAGTGCTGGGGTGTAGAAACCAGGCAGATCTCAGCAGTGTCCTGGCCAGGCAGGCTTGCCAAACCAGGTATAGTGAGATACCCTGTCTCAAAAGAGAATGTGGAAAGAGACTGAGGAAGAAGTCTAACATGGACTTCTGGCCTCCATGTGTGTGTACCCATATGCACATACATGTGCACACAGAAAGACATACACAAAGAATGCTCCAAAACATGGTCTCATTGGTTCTGTCTACTGAATGACTTGTCCTACATCTCTTCAATCCATCTTGCTTTGAGAACGTTTGTCCTCTGGACGCTGTCTGTGTTCTGCGAATGTTACATTCAAAGAATGAGGCATTTCCACTCCTCCTGAGCTCTTCGCTAGAGCTCAAGCAGCAAGCAAACGATAAAAAGAACAAGGCGAGCAAGAAAATCTCCACCCCTCGATGTGTTCTGTGACGGTTTACTGAGTCTCACCTTTTTCATGTTCATCCTGAGAGGAAGAGGAAGAGGAAGAGGAAAGGAAACAGAAGACTGAAGAAGGAATGAGAGAGGCAGGAATAAAATCTCTGGGACCTCTGCCTGCGACCTACTTATCTTTGTAATTTACATTTCTTTGGGATGCACCCATCAAGGAGCATATGCAGAGATTAAAGGATAATGTAAGGGAGACAGTTTTCTCCTTCCACCACGTTTAAGTTGCAGGGACTGAGCTCAGGTCTTCAGGTGTGCAGTAAGCACTTTTTACCTACTGAGCCTTCTCATAGGGCCATCATGACCCATAGTATCGTTTCCTCTAAAACTGTTCTTGCTGTTCTTTACATGGTAAACTTGAAGCCCTGCTTCTCCAATTGTCTAATCTTTCTAATATTGTCTACTTTTCCTTGGCTAATTCCAAATAGGATTATAAACTACAATTGAACTACATGAACAGAATATTTGAATCACAATGTATATTGCACACATGTGTGTAAGCCACACAGCCACCTTAACCTCACTGGGATGTCTGTGAAATCTGTGTCATGTCTGCAGTGATCCCGGTTCCTCTGTTTGCTGTCAGATTGGGCTCAGAGTGTCTTCTGGATCCTTTCATTCTTCAATGACCATCATGCTGTGCGTTGTGTTGATGGGAGCCGCACATGCTTACACTGGTAGACAGACCTTTGGTGTGAAATTCTACATCCTGGCTAAGGGGCAGGACATGGTCACTGATGCAGCTGCGACATCACAGGTTAAATCTCCGAATGTCCTTCTTTTGGATTCCATTGCCTTTTTTTAAAACTATGTTTTACAGCAGTAAACATCTATCCCTGGTAACTGGCGATTTCTTCACTCCCCTTGTCTCTTGTCTCTAGTTACAGGGAAATAAAGCAAAGGAACCCCGTTTGTGCTGTGATCTCTGTTCTCTAAGGGCTCTAAAAGATAGGTGGTTATATTTCAATATTTTGTCTCTTACTTATTGTAAGGATGGCCTCTAAGCTCTTTGTTGGACAAGAACCAGTAATCCCCCCCAAGAATGTTTTTCAAGAAAGCAATCTTATTTCAAAGACTTGCTTCAGGTCCTGTGTTGATACCAAGCTGACAGGATAAGAGGCAGAGCTAAAGGTTTTGTTCCGTTTGGTTTTAGGTCAGAATGTTAATGCTCTTGACCAACGGCGTTTATGAAGCTACTGAAATAAGAAAAAAAATGTAAGTAACTGCTTGCTTGCTTATTTATTTATTTATTTATTTATTTATTTATTTATTTATTTATTTAGATTATATTCACTATGTAGCTCAGGCTGACCTAAAAAAATTCTATCTTCCTGATTCTACTTCCAGGGTATAAGGGCTTCGGGGCATGCCACCCCAGCTGTACTTTCAATTATTTTCTAAGGTTAAAAAGACATACAGCTGGAGCTCACTGCAAAGCCTCACGGTACATTAGACTCCAGAACCTCTTGCATGGAATTTTAGAGTGCAAGGCCTGCTGCAACTTCTTTAGATTTCTACTCTGAACTAGTCTAGAGGTACTTATAACAATAAACTGAGAGGCCAGGCTCCATCTTTGGAAGTCCAGGAAGAGACAAAAGGGGCATGTAACAAGGATTTTGACCCAAGATTTTAGGTGACTCTATTGCTAGTCTTCTGCTGACCAGTTCATAGACACAACAGAGAAATAATGGCTCTGCCATCAGACTGCCTTAAGCAGAGATTTTCTAGGGTAGCCGTTCTGCGACATTAAGTCGGTTGCTAATATATGGAAACTTTGATGTAGAGATGACAACACTTCATCATAGCTATAAGTAGCATTCATTTCAACACAGTAACTTCTGTACTCTGGACACTCTTAAGCATCTTTCTTGTTTTCACTCATTAATATTTTCAATAGCCCAGATGAGGGCTTTGGAGAAATGAAGACACAAAAGTATAACCTGCCCAAAATTTTACAACTCAAATCCATGGACATAACTTATTTAGTGTTGACTTGACAACTTTATAACCTTCCTAGGTCCCACTCCATGTGAATAACCACTGAACTTACAAATTGATTTTATTTTTATTTCAATTTTGCAGTTAGAGGATTTTATATTCATCTTAGAAGCAACTGGTAAAAGGCTATGAATATGTCTAGGATAGAATTATGCTTTTCTAAAGCTGCCCTTGAATTTCCCTCTGAAATGCTCTCCTCAATAAGAGAGTGGAGCCACACCATTATCTCATAGCATCCATGTATCATCGTAGTGAGTACGAGACAAGTACCAATAGCAGATCTGGCGTGATACACAATGTACCACAGCAGTTGTTTTTATTACCCTGGGCCAGAACAGACAGGAGGTAACTTCAATTGAGAAGATGTCTCCATTAAGATCAGGCTGTAGGCAGGCATTTTCTTAATTAGTGATTGATGGGAAAGTTCCCAGCCCATTATGGGTAGTGCCATCCCTGAGCTTGTGGTCCTGGCTTCTATAAGGAAGCAAGATGAGCAAGTCATGGGGAGCAAGCAGGTAAGCAATATCCCTTCATGTTCATTAGCTCCTGCCTCCAGGTTCCTGCCATTTGAGCTCTTGTCCTGATTTCTTTCAAGGATGAACAGTGCTGTGGAAGTATAAATCAAATAAATATATTTCCTTCCCAACTTGCTTTTTGGTCATTATGTTCATCCCAGCAATAGAAACCCCCAAACAGCATCCTTTTCTATTTGTTTTCAGCTTCTACCAACCAACCCCAAACCCCAAATAATGCACATGCGCACACTCGTGCTAATGCTCACCACTCTCTTCTGACACCTAGATATAAGGTGGTCCCCAATCCAGCTCTGAGCCAATCATAGTGCTTCTTCAGCATGCTAGCTAGAAAACCATTCAGCTCGGTGACTACAAATTTCTTGGGCAGTGAACCTGGAGCTTCTGGCAATGAGGTCTTTGATGTCGGGAGGAGGAAATTTCAGCTACAGATTGTGCTTGAATTGCTGTCATTGGCAGTGAACAACAAGAACACTTGGCACAGAAACAGATGTTTCTAGAATGATGATAAGTCATCCCTTACTGTCCCATAGCATTTGGAGAAAAGTGAGGTGGACTGCTTTGATCAGAGACTTTCTCTCAAAGGTATCAAGGGAAAGAGACTTGAAGTCCAAGGGAAATCAGTTGAAAACTTTGAGAGCTGTATTAGTATGTATCAGAAATGTTGTGTCTCATGTACTGGAGGCTGGGAGTTCGGGGTCACTAGGCAGGGGAATTGGTTTCCACCTCTTTGTCAAAGATCAGTGCTTCTTTCCATGGCTTGTCTGGTATTGTTCCACCCTAGTTATACTGGTTTTACCAGATTATACCAGTTATACCAGCTTCCAACCTATCCCAATGGCCTCATTTTATTGAAAGTATTTTTCCCCATTCAAAATATTCTTTCTGATCATGGTTCCCCCATTTCCTCCCAGATCCTTTCTACCCCATCCAACTCCAGCTTCCTGCTCTATCTCTTTAGAAAAGAGACAGCGATTAAAAAAAGTAAAGCAAATCAAATCAGAATTAAACAAACAAACAAACAAAAAAAAAGAAAAGCAAGGACAAGCCTGAGAAACACAGACACAAAGGTGTAATTTGGAACTACAGCAGTTAAGCAAAAGACCTGTAAGGTAAAAGAGCCAAGACAAAGCATTATGAGACAAAATATCTCCAAAAATATATTGGAGTTTGCTTTGTGTTAGCTAGCCTTGAGGCCTGCCCTTCAGTGTGGTTTGTATACCCAGTGAGACACCATTAGAGAGAACTGATGATTCCCTTTTGAAATTGTCAATTGGAGATAGCTTCTGGTTAGGCATGGGCACTCCTCACTCCTGTCCAATTACTCATTCGGTGCCTAGGACTCCATTTGGCTCGAACCTATGTAGGCCCTGTGCATGTTGCTACAGTTTCTGGGAGTTCACACCTGGATCAGTTCTATCATGTCTGTAAGCAATGTTTCTTAAACTTTCTTCCTCCTCTGCTGCATAGCTTCCCCTGAGGGGAAGGATTTGATAAAGACATCTCGTTTTAGCACTAGGTGTCCCAAGGTCTCTCCATTTCTCCACACACCTTTTGGTTATGGATCTCTGAGCTAGTTCCCGTCTAGGAGGAAGCTTCTCTGATGATAGCTGAGTTGAGTGAGATACAGAACTATGGGTGTGGCAGAAGGTCATCTGGAGCCATTATATTGCTATGTTCCTTTTGAAAAACAATAGTAGTTTCCCCCTAGGTCTCCCTAGGCCAACCTAGTCTCAAGTGCAATGCCCTCCTTTGAACTACATTGATAAAGACACTACCTCCAAAAGAGGTCAAACTAAGAATTCAACATAAATTCCAGGGAAGATACAACTCACAGAAATAACTAGAACCCTACCCCCCAGCCGTCTTCTTACGGAACACTATAGCTGTACTAGATGTTCCTTAGATGAGCTTTTGTTTCCATCCACAATACTGACAGGCTTGTCTGCTAGTGCTCAGCTGTAGACAGGGCATCTACATCACCATCACCCTTTCCTTCCCTAAGGCTCTGGAGACATCTCCAAAGCAGGGAGAGAAAGAACTTAAGAACCAGATATATTGTGGATGCTAAGAAAGGCTTGCTAAAAGGAGCCTGATATAGCTGTCTCCTGAGAGACCCTGCCAGAGCCTTAAAAATACTGAGTTGGATGTTCACGACCAACCATTGCACTGAGTGCAGGGTTCCCAGTGGAGGAATTAGAAAGGATTGAAGGAGCTGAAGGGGTTTGCAACCCCACTGGAAGAACAACAATATCAACCAACCAGACCCCCCCAGAACTCCCAGGTACTAAGCCATCAACTAAGCTCTGGCTGCACAGGTAGCAGAGGATGCTGTTATCCTGTATCAGTGGGAGAAGTCGTCCTTGGGCCTATGAAGGTTGAATAGTTGTCTCTATTGTTCTGTATTGGGAATCCAGGACTGGGAGGCAGGAAAGTTGGGTGGGTGGTGCAGGGGGGGGAGAGGAGATGGGATAGGGGGTTTCCAGGAGGGGGCGAACCGGGTAAGGAAATAACATTTGAAATGTAAATAACTTAAAAAAAAAACTAGATAAAAAGTTCTTTGAAATGCAGTCTTCTGGAAAAGGCATGATTGCCACACCCATTAACCAGGCTATCTGCTCTAGATCCTCCCAAAACTGGACCCAAGGACTTTATAACAGGAATGGGGGAGGGGTCCACAAGACCCCACCCTTCCCTGAGGAGCCAAAGGGAGTTAACTGTTGCTAGGGGAGGGGCCATATTCCTTAGCACTGGTAAGGTTCCATTCTCTGGTAAATAACCCCAACCATGCTTATACAAGCAACAGTAACCTAATATAGAAAAAGACAAGTATGCTAATACAGTGTACTGCATGGAGAAAAAGACAAGGAAGTAGGAAACTTGTTGAGGAAAATGGGTTTGGTGCAGGGAATAGGATAATGGGCTGGGTACGATCAAAGTGTATTTTATTTTTATACACATACATGAAACTGTCAAAGAATAAGTTTTAAAAATCAGTTGAATTTCATTAATTGGTCGCCACTCTGTTAGTTCTTACCAAAAGTCTTAACTTAAACATATGATATAAGCTCCCTGGGGCCTTCCCCATCCCAGGTCTCTGGAACATTCTAGAGACTGGCCCACCCACCCACCTTCAATTTCCCTTCTCTCCCCTACATCTAATTCCCCAACCCCACTCTGCCCCATTTCCCTCCCCATTCCTCCTTCCACCCAATTCCCTCCTTCCATCAATCTCCAATATCTGTTTTGCTTCCTCTTCTGAGAAGGATTCAATTGTCCTCCCTTGGGCCTTTCTTGTTATTTGGCTTCTTTGGGTCTGTGGACTGTAGCATGCCTATCCAGTACTTTATGGCTAATATGCACTTATAAAAGAGTACATACCATGTGGGTCCTTTTGGGTCAAGGTTACCTCACTCAGGATATTTTTTAGTTCCATGCATTTGCCTGCACCTGCAAAATTCATGATGCCTCTATTTTTAACAGTTGAATAATACTCCATTCTGTAAATGAACCACATTTTCTGTATCCATGCTTCAGTTGAAAGACATCTGGGTTGTTTCCAGGTTCTGGATGAATAAAGTTGCTATGAACATAGTTGAACAAGTGTCCTTGTGGGATAGTGGGGCATCTTTTGGGTATATGCCAGGGAAACTATGGGGCCCACTTGTGATGAGACTCCTAGCAGTGGGTGATAGGGATCTGGAAGTGACCACTGCCCATAGCCAGGCAGGACTCCCAGTGATGGGATAAGGACAGCAACCCCATGGGCAAGAACCAATCCCTGACACCATTTATGATATTGTCATGCTTACAGATAGGAACCTAGCAAAATTATCTTCTGAGAGGCTCCACCCACCAGCCAATGGAAAAATAGAGACCTGAAGCCAACCATTAGGAGCAGCTTGGCGAGTCTTATGGAAGAGTGGGGGAGGGGGAAGGACTGAGGGACCTGAAGAGGACAGGGACTCCATAGACCAACAGATTCAGCTAACCTGGACCAATGGAGGCTCCAGAAGCTGAATCACCAACCAAATCGCTGGACCTAGGCCCCCTGAACACATGTAGCAGTAGAGCAGCTTGATCCCCAAAAAGCAGGAATGGGGGCTCTGTTGCCTGCCTCTGGATCCCATTCCCTAAATGGACTACTGCATTGTCTGGCTTCAGTGGGACAGGGTGTGGACATGCCTAGTCTTGCAGCAACCTGATACGCATGTGTGGGTGCATGGGAGTCTTACTTCTCAAAGGAGAGGGGATTATTGGGGAGGGGTCTGTGGGAGGAGGTACTGGGAAGAAAGGGGGAGCTGATACAGGGATGTAAAGTGAATAAATAAGAAATATGTTTATAAACACTTCATGTAGCAAAACTTAAAAAAAAACAGGTGTTAAGCCGGGCAATGGTGGCGCACGCCTGTAATCGCAGCACTCTGGGAGGCAGATTTCTGAGTTCGAGGCTAGCCTAGTCTACAGAATGAATTCCAGGACAGCCAGGGCTACACAGAGAAACCTGTCTCGAAAAAAACCAAATCCAAAAAAAAAAAAAAACAAAAAAAAAAAACAAAAAAAAAAAACAAAAAACAAAACAAAACAAAAAAACCCAAAACCAAAAACAAACATCCTAACTTCTGAAAAAGGAAGTCCTCAACCTCTGTCACAGTCACGTGCACTTATTACATCAGAGCACAGACATCTGGCACCTGTAGCTGTGACTTATATTTAGTCATGTTTATCTCCACAACTGGGTTGTATGCTCTGCTGATGCAGATACACAGCTCTCATCTCAAAGGGAGGCAGAGTCCCTTCTGGAGCCAAAGAGGAGTGATCCTGGGTCAGAACCACGGAAGCGGGATGCCCACCCAAACATCGTGTTCTAATACAGTAACAAAACAAAGTTGTGAGTTGCTTTTAAAGGGTCCTGATGGAAACATCTTGTTGGCAGGCACGACAAGGAGGAGGCATCTCTAATGCTATCAAAGGGCATTCTTAGCTTTTGAGATGGGAGAAGCTTGAAGTCTTGCATTCCAAAAAGGATCTCACCTGAGTGTCTCAAGGATCTCAGTTAAGCACAGCGGTGAGCTAGATTGGCTATTGGAAGGCTGAAGATAGCCCAAGATAATTTGGTCCTGCACTTGGAACATGCTCAATAATCACTTATGTTCTAATCAATGAACCAGCTTTGTCGATGTTTAATGCAGGTGCGCCCCTCCCCCAAAACCACAAGTCACTGCTGTGTGAGGAAAAGACCCATTGTAACAGTTTTACTATTGTATGTCCAGAGCTTGAGCAAAAATGAAACTCAATTACTGGTGACTATATACTTCCGTTTACCCAGAGCTGGCAGTACAGGACAGTAATCCTAAAGAGAGGTAGAAGGAGGTGTGAGTTCAAGTCCTGCCTTCTAGGCAGACTAAGATCAACGCAATCCCAGGTTAATAAAGCAAGAGCCAAATTAAGTTAAAAATGAAAAAGACTGTATATAGCCCACAGATAGAGCACATAGGTTCAACAACATCCCACCACCACCAAACACAAAGCAAATGGAAAACTTCCTTACTTGTAATATCATAAACTCCAGAAAATAAGGGATGGAATGGGAAACCTAAGCCACACACCCCCTCAGATTTATCATAACAATACATGTCCTTGGGCATTTTGTGGCTAGGAGTGAATCAGTAACCACCTGACCCCACCCTGGAAGCTCTAGAAAGTGGAATGCAGTCTTAAGGGTTCTTAAAGTGAAGTGCAAGCATACGTAGGTATTTCTTATGGAGGACCCAAAGAGGTAGGTACACAATTTCCTTTGTTGACCTGTGAAACCATTTGATGTGGATTATATAATGAATTTAGTAACGAGGACATCTTAATATTGAAAAGAATCATCCTGTCTCTTGAGGTCCTTTCGCCACACACAGGAATGAATCCATATGCCCTGAGGAGTGAAACAGGTATGCTGACTGGAGCAAAGCAGTCCCTGGAGTCAGTGGCAGCTCTGTGTGGCAAAGGGAGACCCCTGAACAGCCATTAGATCTCCAGCCTGTCTGCTCAGTGGGTGACAGCTGTAGGAAGTCCCTCCATTATCAGCTAAAATGGAAACTGGGCTTTAAAAGCCCAGCAAGCCTGCTCACAGAGACAGTACTTATATAGGACACCACGGTACACTGGGGCAGAATGTGTGGTGTACCCTGTAATCCTAGCACTAGCGAAGCTGAAGCAAGATCACTAGGTCAAGGCCAGCCTGAGCTGAGCTACACAGTAAGACAGCCTAAATACATAATTAAATGTATTCCAAACCTGCAGCCCATTTTGTATTTCATATTTTGATGAACTGGTATTTCAGCAAAGTAAAATTTTTCTTGATTATCCAGAACTTGAGAATATGACTAAAGGTCAGTGACATTCTTTTAAGGTTACATAAGACACTATTAACTCCACTTTAAGACTGTCTTTCAAGCCGGGCAGTGGTGGTGCACGCCTTTAATCCCAGCACTTGGGAGGCAGAGACAGGTAGATTTCTGAGTTTGAGGCTGGCCTGGTCTACAGAGTGAGTTCAGGACAGTCAGAGCTATAAAGATTGTCTTTCAAAATATACATAATTTTCTTTTAATTATTTACTATCAGTTAGGCCCCACAGTCTATAAAGTTAGACACACAGCTTTGCATTTGCTTCACCACCTGTTGGTTAATGACTAGGTTTAGTTTTTGACAGTCTTACTATGTAGCCCAGGCTGGCCTCCAAACCAAGATCCTCCTGCCTCAGTCTCCTGTGAACTTGGATAACAAAAAGTGGGGCAGTATCTAGATAAGTAAATCTGACAAGTATTCACTAGATATAAAAACAAATTGCGGGACTTTCGGGGAGTGGGGGGGCTAGAAAAGGGGAAATCATTTGAAATGTAAATAAATTATATCGAATAAAAAAAAAAAGAAAAAAAAAAGAAAAATGAAAAAAACTAGCAAAACAAAACAAACACACAACCAACCAAGAGAGAGAGAGAGAGAGAGAGAGAGAGAGAGAGAGAGGGGAACATGAAGACATCACACTCAAAAAAAAAATAATAAAAACAAAATGTTTTTGTTGTTGAGACAGTCTCAAGTAGCCCACACTGGCTTTGAACTCCTGATCCTCTTACCTCTATCCACCACTGAAATGGTAGGATTACAGGCTTAGGTTACCAAGCCCAGTGAGGGTTATTTTTTAACTTGTAAAAATTATACTGACACCAGCAGTCTCTTGCTCAGACCCCACCTCCACCCCATCCCCTACCCTGCAAAAAAAAAAAAAAAAACAAAAAAAACAAAAAACAAAAAAAAAACAAACCAAAATTACTCCTACAAAGCACAGGAATTCCACGAAAGTTTACAGCACTGGAGAGAAAATAACATGGACATCAAGGACAGCATACTTTATGTGGAGGAACCCACAAGTCTGTGAGGACCACTTCTCTGCTTCATAGCTCACCATGAGAACTGGGCTGCCAGGATCGATTAAATCCTCAAGCTGGCAGAAGCAGTCAGTCTTCCTTTTAGTTTTCTCTGGGCTACTTGGTCAGAGCCACACAAAGGTAACTAGGAATAGAAACCTCTGAAACAAAGTTACCACCTCCCTAAGTATTTAGGGATGTTTCCTAACACTCTCACAAGAGTCTGGAAAAGGGTGGGGTTAAAAAACCACCAGTTTATAGGAATCTGAGTAATGAACACAGTATTCTCATCCTTTTCTTGATTAAACCGTGCTAACTGCTCTATGGGAATGTAGGCACAAGCTAAGAACACCCTCTTCCAGGCTTTCCTACCACCCAGGTTCCCCTGGTCTAAATGTGCCTTCTATTGTTTAGATCTACGAGGCTAAACGGCTATATTCAGGCTGGTGAATTTCTCAAGGAAACAAGCAATTGTTCCTAAGAATCCAACAATGATCTAGCCCACCCCTCCCTCAACGTACAAAGAAGTCTAAGAATTATTAGACATGGGTATCATACCTGCTGTGTGGACAGGAAAACAGGAGTCAAGGTCAACGAACGTTTAAGAAATTAGTGCAGAAGGAATTAATTGCCTGGGTCTTCACCATCTTCCAGTCTTTGCTCTGAGAACTTTGGAACCAAGTTGTATTTCCCACCTTGGGTTCTATGGCCTCTCCCCCGGCACCATTATGATAAAATTCCTGTTAGTTTACCCAGATTTCTGGCATTTATAACCAAAGAGACTGTTAAACTATCATTGAAAGAAAACACAGGCTACACTTCATATTGGAAAAGTATTTATTATGACAAAAATAAAACTGTGGACTGAAAACACATGGGTATCATGCTATATTGCACCATGATTGCAAATCAGCCAAAACCTCTCAAACACATTAACAGTCCAGAGCAAACTGCATCTTTTTCCTTGGGTAAGTTGGCATGCACACAATTCATTAGAACATAATTGCAGAAATAAAAAAGTCATGAATATGACCTAACATATAAAAGAAGCATTTCATGATAGTGAAAAAAATGTTAAAATTCAAAACCCATGTTCTTTCACCAACCTCATAATCAAACACGCTTGGAACCATTTGTGGGCTGTGAGGGTGTGAAATGCTTTTGGTATTTGCTTTGTTAGTGCATCAGTTTCTTACTTAGGGTTCAGAAGCAGTATGTGATATGAAAGACACTGTCTCCCCCTCTGTAAACACTAGAGGGCCCACAGAGCAATGAGATCCTACCTTGATCTTATTTATTAATAAGACCATCTTTTGAACCAAGCTGCTTGGGAAAGATACTGTCAGACCACTTTCACATAGCCTGAGATATAATGGATAATGACGTATATTTAAATCTTATAAAATGAACACACATGCACATTTAAAGAGTTTTATAATCTGATCTAAAAGTGTAACGAGTCCAGAGCCTGCTTTCTCCTGGCTGTTATAAAGCACCAAGTTATGCGTGAAGATGAGAATGTGCCATTATGACCATTAGACTCCCATTAGAAGAAACGTGACATCGAGGGCGGACCTGCCAGGAGCTTGCTCTTCCCTTATCTTAAACTATGTTCTGTGAAAGAGAGCAGCATGGAGAAATGGAAAATTGTCTCATATCTGGAAAAGCCATAATCGTCATTTTATTCCACAATTTCAGTGAAACAGCAGCTAGGGCCTTTAAGATGAAATCTAGATGAAAAACATTCACCACGAGACTGAAAGTTTACTCCAAGAGAATAAATTGGAGCTGAAACATGTCAATCAATCATGAACTTCTGAGATCAAATGATGGCCATTTGCGGTTTTAGCACCCCAATAATCACAGTCTATCTCACCAAACTGCAGACCTTTCCTGTCCTTTAGGTAAGGAATTAAATACTGAGTGCTTTGCTCAAGTGCACTGAAAGAAAGGACACCTGTTCACCCTGCTGCTGGAAAACAAATAAAACAAAAGCCCCGCCCAGCACCCAAACCCCGCCCAGCACTCCCACTCCCTCCAGCAAGGTATTCTGCATTGGGCGTTTTCTGATAGGGTCCAACAACAGCCCAGACACTTAAGCAAAGCATTTTGTGGAGTAAAAAAATGAGGTAATAATTATTTTTAAATTAAAAATTTACAAGTTGTACAAGAAAACCTTTTCATTCATTTAGAAGTTATTTCTAGACTCCATCTACACATAGCACAGAGAAAACTCAGAGTACTGGTCTTTAAAAAAAGAAAAAAATCAAGGAGCCTCTGTGTGACTACAGTTCCAGATTTTAATCTCAGAATGCTAACCAGTTTTCTGGCTTTCCAGCCATAATAAAAACAATGAAGACTACATAGGTCTCCTATGGACCTCTATATAGCTTTGGTCACCTATAATTCTTAAAATATATCTCTCCCCCCCCAATCCTGGCTCTTGGCTTTCAGTCTTCACACTAATATTAAATGAATAAAGATGAGGCAACGTGAAAACCAACGACCTTAAACAGCAGCTGTTTCCATACACAAGTGGACTCAAGTCTGCAACACACTCATGTCCTGGCTCATGTTCTCAGGACTGACTTTCTCTGGGCTGGACAACCAAGTGTTTAGGATACCTTAAAGGCAGTGAACAGAACAGAGTAACCACTTCTATCTAGTTAGAAAAGCCAGAGAAATAAGGCAAGTTCTGTAGAAGTGGGTTTCCAATACACATGGGTGCTACTTAGAAGCAACTCAACGCCATTTTCGATGAATACAGCTTCTCCTTTGCACTGTCTTTAGATAGAAATTCAGCTTGAGCCAAAGAAAAGCTATCTCTTCATACTGTGTTGTATATACACTAGGGGACGTGATGTTGGGGTGGGGAATCACACAGTGGATAAGACCATTCCGGCATGCTATTGTAAGCATTCCTCAATAATTGTAGATCTGAAAAGATGGTGATAGTGCATAAGGCTTCAGAATACCAAACAGAAGACATATTTGAGACTTGGTTAAAGTAAAGGCTCCTCAGTTTGGGAAGAACAAAAAGGCCATGAACAATAGTGTCTCAGGTCAACTAGATAGATGGCAAATGGGCAGAGTAAGACCAGACTCCACCTCTTGAGACAGTGCAGTGTGTGACCAGATGAGACTAGAAGCTGTATTTTGAGGTGACCCCAGACAGAAGACAAAGGACCTTAAGAATGAAAGTTCAGCCAGGCAGTGGAGGTGCAAGCCTTTAATTCCAGCACTTGGGAGGCAGAGGCAGGTGGATTTCTGAGTTCGAGGCCAGCCTGGTCTACAGAGTGAGTTCCAGGACAGCCAGGACTATACAGAGAAACCCTGTCTCAAAAAACAAAACAAAACAAGAATGAAAGTTCAGGTGTGTGAGGCTTTTGTTCCAAAGCCACAGGTAAGTTGGCGCATAAAATTGACATCTAGAGATAAGTGCCAATAAAGCGTCATGTGTAGAGGCATAATCCACAATCCCAGTCTGCTTGCTAATCCACACTGTAACACAGTGGGGGGTTCAGTGAATGGCCTTGGAAATAATTCAGCTCATAATCTGTTGAGATACAACACCAATGACTTAAAACCTCTTATCTTCTTCAAAGAGTTCTTGGTGGCCAGACTTGGTAGAGTCAGGGACTATTGTTTATAGTACTGTCTGCATCCCTCATTCTGTTTTCTCCTTAGGCTACAATGACAGTTACATTGTATTCAACAAAAATGCCATGGCAACCCCAGCCCTAGGGATGGGGAAGCAGGAGCATGGTGGACTGGTAGTGCTCTCCCTGGTTACTAGAGGCTCTGTCTCTGCATCGTGGACTGGTAGTGCTCTCCCTGGTTACCAGAGGCTCTGTCTCTGCATCATGGACTGGTAGTGTTCTCCCTGGTTACTAGAGGCTCTGTCTCCAGCCATTTCCCACTTAAAAAAATGCTATTCTGATGGGAGTTAGGTAAAGCTTGTTTTTTAAAGAATGAAATGTATATATTGTTTCTTTAGTGAATATAGAATAAAAGCAGTATCCCCTTAAAAATGTTAACACAAGAACTTAAAAGCAAGCATTATAGATTCAACCCCCTCCCCCAGTTTTCAATATGTTATATATGTTAATAGTTCAGGTTTTAAGAATTTAAATCACATTAACAATAAAAATGTTTAGTGTGTTCCCTTACAAAAGCGAGTGTTATATCTAAAGTGATTCTCAAATGTGCTTCTAAGTGAAGACAACAGGCTTAGGTAAGGGAATGGCACACGTGATTTGCAAGAGGAGTTTTTTTTTTTTTTTCATTTTTAGCTGTAACATGTTGAGAAGATTTTAAGGTAAAACTTAATTTCTTCATTTTTAAATTAAAAATCATGTAAAGCAGGTGTGGGAGGTTTCTGTACAGTACAAACATTTCTAATTAACATATGGAGACAAAGGAGAATGTGAAACACAAGCCACTCCCCTCCATCTCATACTTGTGACCTTAAAAGAACAGAGTAAAAAAATTGGGAACTTATAACAAAATAACAAAGGCACCCATCGCACAATCAAGAGTTCATGAAATGATAGTCTACAGTCAGTCACTCCATTTGCAGTAGACATTCAAGTGTAATGCGTTAGCATCTTATGTCTGTTGGGGCCCAGACATTCTCTTGGAGTAAAGGATAACTAGCTTCCTACTGAATAACAGGAAAGGCTGCTGAAAAGTCTCACCAGCGCTTCCTAAAGAGCCCTATCCAATCAATGGCACAGCATCTACCTGAATGCCAATTCCATTTCCAAATAGCTAACAGCAATTGCTTCTAATCCAAATGAATTATATGCTTTTTAAAAAGGGTTTACACATAAAATAAACTGTACTTTCAACAATTAAATATCAAATCTGTATCTGTACTAGTAGCTGTTTGATAAAATACAATCAACTATTAAAAAACACTTTCAATATAATGCTGATGTGGTAATATAAAAAAATAACCATATTATCTGATAGAAGAAAATTGAACCAGCCAATCTCATTAGATAAAAGGAGGCAGAAAATTATTTCATAAGAAGAAATATTGGGACATTAAATATGCTTTGTCTCGGGACAGGCTTATGAGAATTATTTTTTAATATTTACGGTAAACAATATAACAAAGTAAAATTCAGGCAAAGTGTGCTTTAAGTAACTGGTATTTTCTCAGTTCCCATCACCATCCCACAACCGCCACACACCATCCACACTGAGTTATATCTTCTTTTCTCTCTCATCTTTGATTAGGAGTTATATTTAAAACACATAAGAAAAAAGTTAAATTTATCCTCTACTTGGCATAGAATCACTAAGAAAAAGATTCAAAGTTTAAACAATTTCCAAAAGTTCAGAAAATTTTTCCTCTAACTACTTTCTCAGATCAAGAGTATAAAGACTAAATAAAAATATTATCAAGTTCAACTAAATTAAGTAAATATAACAAATGATAGACCCCAAAAGAGAATAAATTTTAAGGCAACTTACATACAAAAAACCTGAAATTAAAATACCAATTTTGAGCAGGTATGAACACTGAAGCTTATTTTGATCCAAATAAAAAAATACTGAAAATCCGAAGAACTACCCTTTATCTCTTTCATATGGCAAATGACCCGGATGACACACTCAAGGCTAATGACAACATGTGTCCCCCTCAACGTAAGGGTTCATTCTTCCTTTCATCTTAGACAACTGCCTGGGAAACCGTTACCACCACCCAGTAAGGCTGACTTCAGCATTAGGCCCTTTCCTTCATTTCTGTAACCGATTAAACCGTCTAAGTTGCTAGGTATATGACAATAATCTGGTCTATCTAATGAGTTCCAGGGCAAGGGCTACTGAGGGAAACCCTACCAAACCCTACCAAACCAAACCAAACCAAACCAAACCAAACCAAACCAAACCAAAGACCAGCCAGCCAAACAGACAGACAGAACACGATCACCGAGTCTCATAGGAACATTCTAAAGCTAGGAATAGATTTAGAGCACCCTGTTAGAGTTTAGGGCACAAGTCTACCTACCAGGACACAGGAGGTGGGGCAAAATGAATGCGAAGCCTCTTTGTTTACGGAAAGACCATGTTATTTTGCCTTTCAGTAATGTACTGCTGGTGAGAACAATGCTCTGACAGTTGCTACTACAAACCTAAGAAATAAAAAGAACTGTCCGTGTTTAGGCTGCGACCTGAGCAGGTGTGGTGTCTGACAAAATCACTGAGGTTATACTGATAATAAAGCAGATAGGAAACTGATAGAAAAACACAGTCCAAGTGTCCTGGCTCTAATTTACATTGGTGTGTTTTACTAAATTCTGACAGTTACACACACTGGAAAACCTGCAGCTACTAGATGGAGCCAAGAGTGTTCACCACTGAAGCTGGGTTTTAGATTCATGCTCCACCTTGATTAGTTTTTAACCAAATACGGTTGACAGAAAAGTGAGCTTAATTCCTTATATAAATAAATGGACTAAATGATTCCCATGCAAAGAGCAACTTAAAATTATACTATCACATGCAATGAGGTGAGGAAAATTTAAACGCAAGTATTCATGATGGTTACACGTGTGTGCGCACACGTGTGCACACACACACATATGCACACACACACGCGCGCGCGCGCCCGCACACATACACACGCATGCACACACATACACACACACACACATACGTACACGCACACACAGTTTCTAGGTAGAATTTTTTTCATTGTAATTAGAGAAATGAATGCTTAGTGCTGGATAAATAATACATGCCGATTCCCACTACTGTTCTGTCAAGCCAGTACCTCGGAAGGAGCGGTGGCCAAGAGGTGAAAGAAACTGGTTATAAAGGACATAACAAAACTTCAGATAACAGGAAATATATGACAAACGGTTTTTACAAGGCAGTCACCGAATAATTAGAATACACAGTCAGAAGAGTCCAGCTGCTACAGCGTAGTTACACGTTATGCTCGTCCGACTGAGATTAGTACATTTGAAACAAAGGTAAGAAAACATCTTTATGTTCCAGTACAGCGGCACTTGATTCAAGCGTCACTCGGAGGTTTGTGTTGTCATAAATTAAACATGCTGCTGCCTCAGCAGCCAAAGGTATTAGGAAAAATGTTCATGTCACCGAATAAATAGAGAAGTCTTTTTCAAGCAAAAAAATTATCTCACACCAATCCTGGAGGTCATCCACTCTAGACCTTGGCATAACCTAAACAAAAGACAAAAGTATTTTAGAAATTAAAAAGTTTCTGCTGAAAGACTGAAGCCATATTTACTCAAAGGTCAGTGTTACTCAGATGCTGTTCATATACTGGTGTTCACATATACTTTTTATTCCCACAAGGAACAGGGTCTCAAGCAGTTCCAGTTAGCCTCAAATTCTCTATGCAGACAGCACAAGGGTGAGCGTCTGACCCTGAAGCCTGACCTCATCTTCAAGTGCGGAGAGTACAGACACATGGCGCCTACCTTAGTACCAGAGGCAGCAGGGATGGAACCCTGGGCTCTGTTATGCTTGGCAGGAGTCTACCAGTGGAGCCAGCCCGAGCCTCCATCACGGTGGCTCTCAGAGAACATCCTAGGTGAAATTCTAATGCAAGTGTCACTTAAACGAAGTGGGAAACTGCTAGGGTCTCATCTTAAAAGATTCTGATTGCCTATTTTTTTCATCAGGACTGTAAATGCCACACCCACTGCACCCTTTTTAAAGGGGCAAACCCCGCTATTAAAATAGCAGAAACTTTTCTTTATTCATGCCATCTCTAAAGAATGGAACATTACAGGCTCTACACCTAGCTACTACATGGCCATATGTGAGAAAGAAAAAAACCAACTGTCAGGCTGATAGGAGAATCCTGTCATGAACTAGGTAATTACAATGACACATTGGTTTCCCCTTTCCATAGTGTCTACACTCAAGTTCATAGAAAAGCAAGAACGCGCGACAATGGCCTTGTCAAACGCTCGTCCAGAAGTGTGCCCCCAGAAAGGACTGGATATTACAGGAGACAGACTCTCGGGAAGACTAGTTAAGCACTATCAGAAAGCATGTAACTTCTTTAAAGCTTTTTCAGCAATTTGGGTGACATTACAGTTTTTGCTTAGGAAGTAAATGATGAAAGGAACAGATAAACAAAAAACCTGAAATCTAAACATTTAATTTCACAGCTTCTTATACCTTCAAAAGTATTACATGTATGCTAAAAATATGAAGAACTTGGTAAATTGTTCACCAGAATTATTTCAAAATGTTAACAACGTAACAACCCCATGTTTAGGAGAAACAAGGAACAGGACCAGGAAGGACGGGTGTCGGGTGTCGGCCTACAGCTGAGTGAGGCTGTGTGAGGGCCCAGCTGCACCTACCCTTCTCCTGTGAGGGCACAGCACGACTGGATGTGCCACGGGTGGTCCTTAATTGAACTAAGGGTGAGGTATTTGGAGATCTCAGCCGCTGTCATGCACCCTTTCATGTCCTGCTTGTTCGCAAAGATAAGGACTGCAGCTTTCCTTAAATCCTGTGATTGAAACAAAATACTGAAATATCAAACATTGAAACAACCACAAATCAAATTAATGTGTGAACTATCAAAATAACAAAATAACAAACTGAATTATGAAGTCAGAGTGGAAATCACACACTGCTAGTCATTTAATAGTAAAACACCACTTCTTATTTACAAATAATCTTGTACTAACATTTAACTTTAAAATCTTAAATCATGATTAAATGATTCATTCTAATAAAGTATATGTGCAAGTCAGATAATTAAGATTTTTTTCTTATTTTTGAAAAAAAATGATCAGACTGAAAAGAATATTAACCTTAGATTAAAGAGCTAACACTACATGTGTGGTCGTCCTTAGAGGGGGGCAAGGCTAACTTATTAGCCTTTACAGGTCCTAACCTACTGGATTGTGTCACTGTGGCTTTATTTATTTATTTATTTATTTATTTACATTCAAAACATTATGACATAACCTGACAGAGTAGGTTACAATGATATACAATGAAATACATAATACCACTTCTGAAATCACGTCTAAACTTCAGCTATTTGCCTATTTTTTAGCTAGGTGCATACTGACTGGCTGAATCTCCTGTTTCTGGTGCTGGTGGGGACAAGTACCTATGCAGCCACTATGGTAGACAGTGTGGAGTTCCTGCAACAAAGTAAATATCTAATACCACATGACCCAGCTACGCCACTACTGAGTATACACTTCAAGACTGAAGCCAACAGGATACACAGATACATGCACATCTTTATGTATCACGGCACCAATCACTAACAGCCCCAAAATGGAAGTCCATCGGCAACTGAATACAGAGACTGTGGCGCATATACAAGGAAAACTTTCATCTGTGAAGGGAAATGAAACAGGACTTTTTAAGGGAAATGGAGGGAACTGAAGATCATGGTGTTAAAGGAAACAGCCAGACTAAGAAAGGTAAATACATTGTGTCTCATACATGACATTAGTTTTAAACTGATGTGCGTGTGTCCACACATACATGAGGGCAGTGGTCATCAAAGTAGAAAAGAGCAAGTAGAAAAAAAGAAGATCTTATGGGAGAAGGGAGGGAGAGAACAGGTGTGCGATAGGCTTCTGTGGCAGGAAGCAGAAGGGAGGGAGAGGGCAGGCAGTGGGGGAGGGGCTGAGAACTAACTAAAGTGACAGGCTGTGACAGAGCACCACTAAGAGCTGACTACTACTTGGTATGGCAACTTGCGAAATTAACATTACAGGAAGATAATTTTAAAAACCTATATTTAAGATTCTAGATAGTTCTGAGGAAGAAGGCTTAGGTTAAATAGCATGTGCAAGAATATATTTTATTGTCCATGTCTTTTATATTTCAAATACTTATAATAATTTAGTAACTCCCAGTTATTCATTATAGTGAAGTCTTGGCTGGAAGACATTTAAGTTCGGTTGGTCTTCTACCACATGCCTCTAATTGCAATTTATCAATTTTTTAAAGGTATGAATCAGTAGTTTTAATTATAAAAAAGTTAAAGCTTAGCTTTTAATAGTTGTAGCAAGCAAATTAACAGGCTTGAGAACACAATGTGATTTTGACTCAGCTTAACATATAGTTTGGCTTATGATGAAATCACCAACATTGTTTCACATTCATCTTTGCACAGAACAAAACCGATTCACAGATAACTTACTCCATCATGTTTAAAATTTTACTTTCAAACTTTACCTCATGAGCCAGCATTCTGTACAATTCTTCTTTTGTAATGGCCAGGCGTTCCCTGTCAATGCTATCCACAACAAGAATGATGAACTAGAAAGCAATATTAAAATAAAGGAATAAATCAGTGGCATTCTTGGTTTTCTGCAAAATCACTTGGCATCGTCCCTGCTACAGAACACTGCTGCTTTTCCATCAGAGAGCACTTAACACAGAAACACACCAAGCAGGAGATCTAGATGTTAACAAGAAAGCAACTTGCAACTTCAGCAACTAAAAAGCACAACCAATCTATTAAGCTCTTGATTGTAGTACGGAAAAGTAATGTTTATAGCAAAACAGGAATGCATATTCTCTGATTAAATTTGTTTCCATTCCACCATCCATTCAAGCCAGTTCTCAACCTGTGTGTCATGACTGTCATGGATATCACCTACTGACATTACAATTACTAACAGTAACAAAATTGCAGTTTATGAACTAGCAATGAAAATTATTTTATGGTCTGGGGTCACCACAACATAAGAAACTATATTAAAGGGTTACGGCATTAGGAAGGTTAAGAACCACTGAAATTTTAGACAACCAATAATTTGTTACTTGTTTATGATAAGGTTTCCTGTGTATTAAAAGAAGAGTTAGCTCAACAGAAAAAGTTAAGCATATTTTTTAAAAATAACAAGTAAGGCATTTTTTCACAGAAGAAATTTCAGCACAAAAAGTTCAAGAATCAAGTGCGTTGCACTTTGCTAAGATGTGTGCACTGGCATTAGTATGCTAAGACCTAACTGAAATTTGAAAAAGGAAAGAAAACCTAAAGAATCTATGTATGCACCTATATGCTGGGTGGGATGGGAGAAAAGGGTGTGTGTGTGTGTGTGTGTATGTGTCTTTTAAGTAGGTATTAAATAGTAAATACACAAGCAAATGAGAAAGTAAATAAAAGCAAACTTTGTTAAGCATGAACTAGTGAAAAAGAGCTACTAAAGCAGACAGTAAAACTCAAGTGTAAACAGTGCCATGCATTGTACAGAATGGGATATTAATATAAGCCAAATTCGGTTCCTCAGAAAATTAGACATAGCACTACCGGAGGACCCAGCTATACCACTCCTGGGCATATACCCAGAAGATACTCCAATATGTAATAAGGACACATGTTCCACTAAGTTCATAGCAGCCTTATTTATAATAGCCAGAAGCTGGAAACAACCCAGATGTCCCTCCAATATCCGGGGAATGGATAGAGAAATTGTGGTATATCTACACAATGGAGTACTCTTCAGCTATTCAAAACAGTGAATTCTTAGGAAAATGGATGGAACTAAAGTGTCATCCTGAGTGAGGTAACCCAATCACAAAAGAGCACACATGGTATACACTCACTGATAAGTGGATATTAGCCCAAAAGCTCAAAATAAACAAGTTACAAGTTACAAGTCACAGACCACAGGAAGCTCAAGAAGGGTGAGGACTGAAGTGGGGGTGCTGTGGTTCCTCTAAGAAAGGGAACAAAATACTCACAGGAGCAATAAAGGAGACAATGTATGGAGCAGAGACTGAAGTAAAGGCCACCCAGAGACTGCCCTACCTGGGGATTCATCCTATAATCAGTCACCAAACCCAACACTATTATGGATGACAAGAAGTGCATGTCAAAAGGAGCATATTGTGGTTGTATCTGGAGGGGTCCTGTCAAAGCCTTACACATACAGAGGCAGATACTAGCAGCCAACCATTGGACTGAGCATGGGGTCCCCAAGGGAGGGAGTTGGAGGGAGGACTGGAGGAGCTGAAGGGGTTTACAGCCCCATAGGAAGAACAATGATGTCGGCCACCCAGGCGCCCCAGGGCTCCCAGGGACTAAACCATCAACCCAGGGGCACACATGGTTCCAGCCAAAAGTGTGGCAGAGGAATGCCTTGTTGGGCATCAGTGGGAGGAATGGTCCTTGGTCGGATGAAAGCTCAATAGATGCCCCAGGGTGGGGAAATCGAGGGGGGGGAGGTAGGAGTGGGTCAGGTAGAGGGGAACATACTTGGAGGCAGGGGATGGGAGGAGGGGTTGGGGGTTTTGAGGGAAGGCAGAAAACCGGGAAAGGTTTTAGCATATGAAATGTAAATGAAGAATATATTAAATAAAAAAAAATAGGCCAAATTACAACAGGGAGGCTGAAATCAATTTATAGGACATATAAAATTATGAAGTAAGAACTACAGTAATTACACTATAAACCAGAAAGGCTTAGAAAGGGATAAAAATGAGAAAGCCTTGCAAAGAATGGGCAGAATATTGGGAAGTAACGGGTTAACGAAAGGAAGGGCTCAGGAATTAACACCCAGAACTTCTTGAAATACAATGGAGATGCCCCCTTTGGGATGCCAGCTCAAAAGGAAAGAGTTTTCTCAATGCAAGATTACAAGGGGGACCGCAGTGATTAGTGAAACATCACCTCATAAAAATATCTTTCTCTGGAATCCGAGTCTACAAAGGTAAAGGACCGTGCCGGCATGTTGTAGTAAAATCTTTATGGTAATTGACATATACTTGGAGAAATGGTTTACTAGAAGAATATTTAATGCTAATAGCACCAGTAATAAGATATCTGTGTCTGGACCCAGGCTAAGCCTAGATTGTCAGCAATGTCAAAAACTATCCCATTGAAGTGCCTGACACGCCCTGGATCAGCTTGAGTCACCTTTAACCCACTGTGCATGAGAACCGCTTTCCTCCACAGCTGGAGTTAACTATCAGCTTTGACAGTGAACTTTGAAAAGGTAGCTCTGTTATCAGAGTATGTGAAAATGCTGCTATTCCTCAGTAGTATTTTACTGTACTCAGCTAGATTATAACAATAATATCTGCTTACCAACTACTTCTGTCCTTCCTAACCTCCACAAAAGAACGTAACTGAGGGCTAGCACAAGTGTTGCACGCTGGCGACCTGCTATTCTGGCTCACGCTGCACTGAAATAGTATACACACAAAACTGTATTAGTAAATGCAGTTCCACAAAGTACATGCTTGTTTGTTTGTTATTTTTAAAAGGCAAAATTTCTATGCACTACACTATATTCCAGCTCCAATCTTCACAAAATATCATTTTAGAAAACATGATTTCTTAGCTGCACTCATGTGCAACTGCATACCACCATTCTACATGATAAAGCTCAAAAACACCACTTGAGCATTTTAAAAATCTGCCTCTAGGCAGACATACAAGTACAAATGAAGGTAATATGGATATACTCCCTAAGCTAATACTGAACTAATAAGTAACAATAAAAAGAACATGACTCCCTGGAAAGCTTCCTGCTTAGAAACTGCTCCTCTGTGAAGCTCTGCAGACGCATTCTCTGCAGACTTGCAGCATGCACTCACTGCCTTCTCTCTGACCCATGACAGACCAGCACTGTCATCTGCACAAAAGATGCTCTCACCATGCGCCTCAGCCACTCGAGTACTCATGGGCTTGTGTCTCCTACAGTCATGTCAGCAGTTAGAGCATCGGAAACCCATTCTTTCGTGCAGTGTAAATTTGCAGAAGTTAATGAAGTCGGAGTTGCTTCTCTTGCCTAACATTTCTATTTTACTTTTAACACAAGCAATTTCTTCCCATGTTTCAAAATAGTCAATAAATACATAACAGAAATTTTATGTTCTTTGTCTTTTTCTATCCCAGAGGGGGGAAAAATAAAAACATTTAAAAGGATAGTGACAGCTGAGGATAATAGCTTGAAAGTCTATTTTCCCCATCAATTATATCTGAAATCTGGGATGTTATTTGAAAATTTTTAAAAATATTTTACCCCTTCCCTAATCAGGTGCTACTGTGAAGTGCTGAGATTGTAGGAAAATTCATTCATTTCAGCCAGTGTCAGATTTCTCCAGCCCACAGAGCATGGGGTGCTACTGTGAGGATGCCTGAGCCAGCCTGCGGAAGCTCTGGGCTGAGAAGGGTCCTGGCTAGGCACAGTGCCTCACACCTCCAATCCCAGGCCTTAGGTTAGAAGGCAGGGAATCACAAGGATTGGTGAGCTCCAGGTTGGCATGAGCTATGTACAGTGAGCTCTAGGCCAGCCAGGTACATTTCACAAGTATAACCTATTTGACTTTAGTAAAATAGGTTTCCATGTCAATTATTGACTATCCCACCTCTTCATACACCCTCGGAGGGGAAAAGTCCATGCTCCCTCTTGGATCTCACTCCATCTGTGCAAGCTTCAGCAGTTGAGACAGTCATGACCAGAACTTAGCACTCCTCCTGCCTTTTCTTCCATGATTAAATCTAAACTCCTTATTACAGTCAATGGCTAATATGTCTCATGATAGCTTAGCCAGCTCCCATGCTGATTCTTTGAAAAATTTTTAAAATTAAACTCAAAGGTAATTTTGGCATACCTCTGTGTTTGAGTAATAGGTGTTCCAGGACGACCGCAGAGACTCTTGACCACCAATATCCCACATGAGAAAATGAGTGTTCTTCACAACTATTTCTTCAACATTGCTTCCTATGGTTGGAGAAGTATGAACTACTTCATTCATTAAGCTGTTGAAAGACACCATTGGAAACTCTTTTGTAAATCTTAAGAACCCCAAGCATGTTTTATCTCTATGTTTTTAAGAGAAGTCAACCTTCCTCATTTGTACCAATTATAATAACCATTAACACGAAAAAGAGAAGCTGAGAGACTTTCTGCACACTTAGAAGATGTAAACGGTGCAATCCCTGAAGGTGATTTTCTGCTTTTTAATGGGGTGAACTGCAGGCCTGACACAGAGATGGGAACACTGTGATGTGGGTTTGCATGTCTATGGGCAAATTGCCAGTATGACCAGTTATTGTATCAATCTGAAGAGAACCAATGTTCCACCCTCAGAGACCAATTTCTGCAAAACTGTGACCACAATACCTGCAGAGTAGCAGTAACTAAGCAATATTCTATCACCATTTTGATGAAGGCCCATGTAAGCAAGGTTGAGAGTTGAGCCATAAAAATTAATTTAGACATACTAACCTATAGTCTTCAAGGCCACAGGCAAATAGAAATTTGATTTAAATGAATTGTACTTAGAATGCTGATTCTCATATCACTTGTATTATCTTATTGATTGCTTAAGTTACATTACTTTATTCAACTCACATGTTTGCTGATAACATTCCATAACATTTGAAAACACATATAATTTTCTCAAGTTTGATATTATGTGTTTGACACTGTGTACAAGACTGTTACCAGAGATACTTAAGCTTTAAAGACTAATGTTAGCTAATGAATGAAAATATAATAAAGAAAAGTAGTGATTCAACTTTGAAACAATAACACATAAGGAGGAGCCTGTTTGCAACGTAACTAAAAATGATTTAGTTAGGCCCCATGGGAAGGCATGCATCCCAGGCAAACTGAGAGCTGGCAACACGACCTCTTGTTTTCACCCTCTTCTTTTGTAGTCCTAGGAACTGAGCCCAGAGACTCCTGCATAGTAGGGGATTGCTCTGCTGAGCTATAACCCATGCCCACACTGGTGGGCTTCAAATACAAGATGAGGAAAGTGTCATATGACGCGCCAAGTACTGTGTGAGTATTTGCTAAAGTGCTCTTGGTATATAAATCCATTCCCACAGCTTAGCATTGCTTTGGCTCTGAGAGGATAATGGGAAATCCTTCTACCCTGGATTCTTGGGGTGGTCACAAGGTTTACTGAAGATGAGCCTTAATGTGTCTCTGAGGATTTCAAGCTTCTCAGTTTTGAAAGCTACTAAAGGAACATTTTGACCACCATCACTTTAGACAAGTCTGGCTCTGTTAAACAATCCTGAAGCTGTTGGAAGAGCCGCCTCCAAAGCCAGCACTCCAGGCTGGGCTCCTGCCTGCGGGAAGCGGTGAGTGAGTCATTTCATCACTTCACTCAGGGGCATTTGTGCTTAGTTAATATTAAAGTCCATTCTTCCTTTCAGAGTCAGAAGGCTAGGGTGCAGTGGAGCAAACTTTAGCGAGCAAACAATATCTTATTTTACTTTCTTATTTGGTAAAATAGAAAAAGCTATGTGCTTAAGTCTAACCACTGCCATTATTAAAATTGGGAAGCATGGCATCTCATAACATAAAAGCCAAGTTTTTCAAGAGCTAATAAGCAGGCACTTATACTTACAATTGATAAAGAATGGTGGTTTTCCCCGCATTATCCAGTCCCACAATGATTACTTTGTGCTCTAAGGAAAAAAAGAGTCATGAACATATACACTATTGTACAATACAGCACAGACTTCCCACAGTGGTAATTACAAACGAGACTCATCGGCTAAGCACCCAATACTGAAGTATTATGAGAGAATCTTTACGTAGTAAGGTTTTCCTTGAGTTAAGCCATCCAGTGTTTTCTAGTAAGCCCCCCTGTAAACGTGCTTAGCTTGGCTAGCTAGAAACAAAGACCTTGCTCACTTTTGAGTGGAGGCAGAGTCACTCAAACACAAACCTGGCATCGTGACCTCAACTGTGAGCATAAACTGTTGGCTCGACTCACCTGCTCAGAGTCTCCTGCTAGTCAAGTCAGTTCTATGTTGTTTTCACACAAGCAGATTTGGTCACCTACATATGGCAATGGGTTTGCCTTTCATTTACAAATGGCATTTACTGCTGAAAACTTCAATGCTCTTTCCATTAGCGGGCGGGTTCTTATTTTTACATTAATTGGCAGAAGTAAAAGCAATTACTTAGCCTCAATGGTTTTTATTGAAATGTGTTTTCTGTAATCATTCTAAGTGGATGTTTCTGCTGATGCTGTCCAACAAAAGCCTCTTCCCCCTTCTAATGACAGGCACTAAATAACCATTTTGTTATAAACAGTTATTAGGCCTCTCTAATTATTCTGTTAAGTGGTACATATTTTGAAATCTGCTTTGAATGAGTGATAGAAAATCACCCCCCTCCATCTATTCAGTCTGTTCAAGATTCCTCTTTCTAGGAGAAGAGGGGGTTCAACAACGCCCCCCCCCTTTAATCTGGGGGGAGGGTGACTGACAGCGTCTTAAGGGTGTGGCCCTAGAATGTTACCCATGTTCCAGTAAATGGCCCCACAGGCAAGAATATAAGAGCAGCACAACCAGAACTAGGTAGGAAGGGGTGGGTGAGGGAATGGGAAGGAGATAAGGGAGAAGGAAGGACAGAAGGAGGGGGGAAAGAGGACAAAAGTTGGGAGGGAATGAGGAGATATGGGAAGTGGCTCTGGAAGGAATAGGAGACATTGGGTAAGAATGGAGGTAAATGTGATCAAAATACATTGTATATAATGTATGTTATATGTATGAAATTTTCAAGCATAAAATATACATAAAAATTCCCCTTCCTAGCACAAATTGCCTAAGGAGTTGCTCCCATGCTTTAGTGGGGTGGGTGGAGAGGAAGCGGTGGCAGCAGCAGCACAGGAGACAGACTCTTTCTCTAGCCTACTGCTTCTTTCCCAGTGTGGTTCACTGAGAGAATTCTTTTCCAGCCTTTATCACCATTTCTTTGTGTCTTTATCTAGCCTTTGGTGATAGGCAGCAGAGGGACCCTCAGGGTGGAATCTTTGGCCTAGGATTCCAGGGATGTCACAACTCTCACACTAGTTTAAACGTTACTGATGTCAGGTATGAGCCAAGAATGCTCACGTCATTAAACGTGTGATAGTCTAAATTAAGACAATATGGGAAGATTTGTTTCTTTTCTGACCCACCTCTTCTCCCTGACATTAGTAGGCAAACAGATTTACCCTACAGAAGAAACAGAAAAGAGTCCTTTCTATGAAATACTATAAAACTTGTAGTTATGACAAAGAATTAAATTCTTATTATCTCCCAACCTTGTAAGACTTTATGCAATGTTTAGTTCTCCCCAAAGTAAAACCTTTGCACAAAGCTCTGCACTTGCATTAGTGTGTCAGACCCCTTCTCTTTATTTTCTTTGCACTAATTCTTTAAAAACCAGCTAATTTCAAAACACCAAGGGGTCAGACCCGAGCCAGTGGGGAAAAGACAGAGCCCCCATGCACATCTCTGGGAGCTTGCTTTTTGGCGTGCACCCTCTTAATCAAGAACAAAGTTTTACCTTGGGGAGACTTTAGCTGGAGAGCTAGTCTCTTCTTAAGACAATAGCAGTACAACAAAGCAGTTGGCAGCCTGAGCAGAGAAGGGTGGAATAGTATCTAGCACTGTGGTGATGTGCTCACAACTGTTAAGTAAAAAGAGCCAGGTGGGCTGACTGTGTGAGCGCCAATCTGTAAGTTTAGCACTCTGGAGGTTCCTAAGTTCAAGACCAGTTGGGATGAGAAACTTCTCTGTCTTCCAAAGGTGTATTCATTATCAGTAAGAACTATCTGTAGGATATTACAGGACAAGTAGATGGGATAACAAAGGTGAATTTCATGCTTACAAAAGCTGCTTTGTAGGACAATAACAACAAAAAATGATTATAACTGACTTAATTTTCCTTCTGGACCCATTGGCTCTATTCCCTAGATTTGAATGGAACCAACCTTGACTGGTTCCCCATTGTTGTTCCTTAAAGAACAAGAGCACTCTTTATCAACCCAGTCTGGTAACAGCCCAGCTCTAGAGACTTTAGCAATCCTGCCTTGGTGAGAAAAGGGCCATCGAAACAGCAGAACTTGGTTGCACAGAAGTTCTGCTCAGGAAGAAGGAACAGCATGCATGGGTAGCAGCAGATGGTTCGCTGCTAAAGCAGCTCTTGTGGGTAACTGTGACTATTTTTAAAGCACACTGTGCTACAGGTGATGATAGTAGTATTCAAGGCCTGATGTTTACACTCATGAATAATGCATTGTTTTGAAAGGTTGGTCTTCAGTGTGAACTGAGGGGAAGACTGGTGATAGACAGAATGGGTATAGATTTCATTCATGTTCAACTAGATCTTATCTCCCAAATCCCCTTTTCTTCACAGCATAGGGAACTCTAGCAATCAAAACAAAGCACACAATTTCAGCTTGTTCTAGGATGAACATATACACAAAACCTTTCAGATAAAATGACCTAATGTCTCGTGAAAACTGTCCCTAACAGCCTAAATCTATACATATACAAACACCACAAAAAGGACTGCCCTTTGTAAGAGCATGAAGTAGCAAAGATTATTTTTGGTCTTAGCTTTGAAGAAGTATCTATACAGCAGGAACGAAAGCAGGATCAAAGGCCAGCTACTAAAGGCCACGTTCAAAAAAGCCATCTGCCCTGTTATGTAACCGCACGGCTCCCTCCAACTGCCTGCTATTCACGTTACCTACCGATTCAACTCCCAAATACTAGTTCTTGAAGGTTTTACAACTCAAAGGGCAGCGAGAAAAATGTAGAAAGTGATGTGAAAGTCTGAAAATAGAATCTCCTCCTCTTAAGAAAGAACAACAACAACAACAAAAAACCCAAAACAATACAAAAATCCCTGGATGTACTGTCCTTATGCGCCAATGAATAAGGTGCATAGCTTCTTATAGGTATCCCTGCCAGGGTGTCTGTTCCCAGTCCACACAGACTGAGCTCCTTCTGTGTAGAGCATGTGACATTTACTATGTGATGTCTAAGAGGGACCCCAGGTGAAAACATAACAGTACAAGTTCTAAATACTGTCTTCTGATTGGGCATAATCAGTCGGCCACACACATACAATTCCTATGTAGGAAACAAAAAAGCTGAACTATGGGTCAGAGACACTTTCTGTGATGTTGCTGAAGTATAAAAACTTTCCCTCGCTGTGCTGTAGTAAACTAAAATATCCCCGGCACTTGCACATCTATACTATCTAGATACTTAGCAGTGACTGTTGACCCAGGAGGTTAAAAAGAAAAAATAAATAAAAGAAAATAAACCATTTTAAGAACTTACCAGGACCAAGCTACCATCAACGGAAAATGAGAAAGAATCTGTCTCCCAAGTCAAAATAGCCATCAATCTGATGGAGCATTAGACATTTAATATCATTTTTGACCTCAGTGTGGAAGTAAAGATCTCTATCTCACTAGACTTTAAATCTCTCACTCCGAACCTCATCTGGCTCACAAGGCCTTGGGAGAGCTGGTGTGTTCACTTCTAAGTCCTCAAGCCACTCTCTGGAAAACTAAACATTCAACTCCCTGTCTCAAACAAACCACATTCGCTATTTAGAATGGGCTTTGAAATATCAATTGGGCCTTCAACCACTTTAAGAAGCACTATCAACTTTCTGTCACAGAGCACAGGCAGGAATTCTAATGGCAAAGGTCAGACAGCTGGGATTTGTATCTTCTGAGAAAAGCTGGGGAAAGCATCAGGCTGTGAAGTCACAGGCAGGGGCGAGTCTGGGCTAGACACAGCAAGCCACTGCCTCAAGTGCCAACAAGGAAAGCAGAAAGAAAACAGTGTGAACTGTCCATGTTTTAGGCTTAGGGCCATGCTTGTAGACAAGGACAGGTTGAAAAGTGGTTAACAAGAAATACAACGAAAGAAGGGATTTCAAAGAGTAAAGAAGGATTAACGTTTTCTCCTGTATGTTTTCACTTTCACTAGCACGAACAAAACTTTAAAAAGTTTTGGTTCAGAATGCCATGTGTTACTAACTGAATACTATTGGGGGAGGGGCGGAGGAAGGCATCAGAAAAGTACTATATACTGATGTGATTTTTAAAGATTGTGAAATAACATGCAAATTTAGGTTATCATAAGTTTCACATTGTTAAAAAGTTATGAAACACTTCAAGACATAAGGAAAGCTAGCAGCTACCTTCTAATGTCTCTATCAACACACTGTGACTTCACAAAGATTTACATGTCAAATACGTTTAACCACCATATACCAAGCTGATTAAAATCATAAGTTTCACATTGTTAAAAAGTTATGAAACACTTCAAGACATAAGGCAGCTACCTTCTAATGTCTCTATCAACACACTGTGACTTCACAAAGATTTACATGTCAAATACGTTTAACCACCATATACCAAGCTGATTAAAATGCCAGATGTGGTGATGTAGCACACATGACATTGCTATACCACAGAATATACAAAGGCTGTAGGCTCTGTCAACTCCCTGCCAGGTCCTCCAGCTCTCACAGTCCTGCTGAGGAGCCACAGTACTGTTCAATGTATCCTCCAACCCATAGAGTCCGCCTGATGATTCACCAGGTAGAGACAATGTATCATGTCCATCTGCTGATTCAAGTTAGCTACCTTAAGAGTTTTAAGGGAAACTACTTGTGAAATACCACAAGTACAAAACACCACCAGTACAAAGTAACAGATAAGCAGCAGCTGCCACCTGCAGACCATGAAAAAAAAAAAAAAAACTGGGCAAAGATGCTATGTCCAGTAAATATATATTTTACAGATATAAGCAACATAATAATATTTTAGGTAAGAGATAGTCACCAATACAAATAAGATGAACAAATATGAGAAAAAAATTTATTCTTCTCTTAAAACCTTACACTTAGCTGCCATATTCTGCGATGTTTATTAAATACGTAGATACAAGGAATCGAAATCACAATCCAACAGCATAAAGACATGTCACATGGATGGACAAGTGTGTGCACTCTCTAGAAAATGTGGCTTTGGTTCCTAGTTGGAGGCACAAAGGATAAATCTATGTTGTAGTCTCTATGGGGGGAGGTCATAAAATTACCACAAGAAAGAGACAGACATCAATAAAGAAAGGGATTGTTTATAAAAGCACTTGACTCTCAAAGTGGAAAAAGAAGTCCAACACTAGAAACCAAGCAAAGGAAACACAGCCAACAGTTAAGTGGCAGTCCTCTCCACACACACACACAAACAAACGCTACCACATCAGTAAATTCCTCCAAGCATTCAGTCAGTAAGAGGGCAGGATTCACAATGGGCTCAGAAGAAACAGAAATGTGCTATTGTGTAAGAGATACAGATGAGATCATGAGAGGTCTGAGCAAGGCAGAGGCAAACTCCCCCTGAGGAGCAGTCACAGAGACACTCACTGTACATAGGTGGGAAGGACAGTTCCTCTCCGAAGGTAAACAGTAAACGGGCCAAAGAGGTTACAGGAGTCTCAATCACAAGTCTCACTAAGTGTGAAATGAAGCAGAAACATCGTGGGGTTTACCACATTAGGAGCCACAATTAAGCTATCAAAACCAAACAAAAAATGGACAACTCCGAAAAATTAAAACTGAAATTATCTGCAAACTAAGCAACAAACATCAATAATGCAGTCAAAAACTAAATCACAGAGCAATGTAAAAGTACATCAAACTGAATAAATATGAGTAGCTAGATTAATAATGAAAGGGACATTTCCATCTCTGAAATGCTCAGATTGGACCTGTCCTGCAGAATTTAGTAATAGAAGAAAACAGTCAACCCAAAGTGGATAGAAAGGAAATAAATAGCAGTAGTTACATTAAAAAAACAAAAACAAAAACAAAACCCAAAAACCTAATTTTCTATCTCTTTTTCCCCATTAAAAGATTAAGCAAAGTTCAAGTTTCTACTGACCCCAGGCTGTGCCTAAGAACAAGCACGCCCACCTACAGACAAACGCCAGAGTCTACTACACACAGAAACACTCGAGGTCCATCATCCTTTCCCTACTGACAATCTACAAGGGTCCCAAAGGAATCCACTTGGGGGAAAAGTATCCTCAGAACATCATCTCCAAAGTAGATGTCCACATGAAAACACGGAAATTCAACCCCTATTCAAACTATAACATAACATAAATTCAAGTCTGTCACAGAAATTAAAAGAACAGCTAACATTTCTAGAGGAAAGAAGCAGGTATCTCGAAACTGTCAAAAGCGAAACGCCATTCCAAATACTTTGAAAACTGGTTGGATGGCCCAAAGTTTAAAAGTTGTGCAAATGGTTAAAGGATCTAAACTGTCCACAAACAGCGAGTAAGAACAGGGACAAAGGCAGAGCCAGCACTGGCCAGAATGGCTGAAGTCAAGGCTGACACCACCAACTGTTGGTAAGCACAGGGACACTGCTGCCAACATCAAGAAGGGAGTCTAAGAACTTTTAAAAATAACTGCATTTTATCCGTCCTATAGCTTTAAAACTGCTCTTTTACATACTAACTCTAAGAGAAAGGAAAGGTCTATGAAAGCTCTCCTTGGGTACGTGAGTACCTCAGAGGAAAGCATTACTCTTGGGGCTGAGTTCTGTGTCCTGGACCATAGATTGGGCTGCCAGACTGACTTTCGGCCACCCATACTGTTTAATCCATCAGGATGTAAGGGGAGAGTCAGTTACAAGAGACTTACGGAGAACAACACTCCCAATGTGAAAAACTTTGCAAAACTACATCAAAACAGAAAAACAGACAATAAGACAATGTCAAAGAGTGATATCAGCCTTCACAAAAATAAGCTCCCAGAGCAGTAAGAACAAAATACTCAGCTCAAAGAACAGAGACAAAGGAATAACCTAAGATTAGAACCCCACCCCCAGTAAGAAAACATTCATGTGCATCTTTGGCAGTCATCTTAGCGTATACTGGCAATAAAATGTCCAGAAAAAAACAGAAGAACAAACCCTAAAATTAATTACTTAATTCTGCAGTGTCAACAAGGAATATCTTTAACTTGAAATATTACCAAGAACCCATAGAAATGAATGAAAAACAGATATACAAGGAAGTATATCTTTTTGAACCTTAAAAATACCAGAGAACACGGAAAAACTCTAAAACAAACAAAATAGAGAACACGGAAAAACTCTAAAACAAACAAAATAGAGAAGAATCAATCAAGATGCTATGGTTTTACTTAGCAATAGCGGAAGTTGGAGATCAAGGTAATGTCTTCAACACCCGAAAAGCAATCTTTTCCAATCCATACATTTCCAGGCATTTGAAATTGAAAAAAAAAAAAAAAAAGTACAATTTATAGATGCCCCCTTGGGGTGGGGCACAAACTTCCTGTCCATAGCCTGGCTGTCCCTTATATAACTTAGTATGTAGACCCAGGTTGGCTTTGAACTTGACCTCAAATAGATCTGCCAGGCTCTGCCTCCCAAATGCTGGGATTGTAAAGGTGTGTCCCACCACACCAAGCTCTATAGATACCTACATGGCATCTTTCCAATAATTTGTATAGTTTTTGTTGTTGCTTGTCTGTTTTCGGTTTTTATCTTTGTTTCAGAGAGGGTCTGTTTACATAGCCTTGGCTGTCCTACAACTCACAGTGTAGATCAAACTGGCTTTGAAATTCACACAGATCTGGCTGACTCAGTCTCCCAAGTGCTGAGATTAAAGGTGTACACCACTAGGCTTGGCTGACCTTGTATACTTTTAAAGGAAGACATAAGTACAGAAAATGATAACACAGAGAAGCCCAGAACATCTATGAACTATGAATTCCAAAAGGAAGAAGACGACACAGCATCTCCTAGGTGTGAGGTGGAAAAACTGTTAGAGCCAAGCTTAGGCACTACAAAATCTCCTAGCCAATGCACAAAGGAAACCAAGATGATGTCATCTTTACTCTAGAAACAAAATGAAGGGAAAGCAGTAAGACAATCAGAGCAAACTGGCTCCGTAGAACCAAATTTTAATATCACACTAATGAAAACTCAGTGGAGAACAAACCAAAGGTCTAAAGCACTGCTGTGCAGGAAGGGGAAGAGGTCTACAAGTGTCTCCTCCTCTGTCAGAAGGGATAAACGATCAGGGCTCAAATTCCCAGCTAGATGTACGATAAAGTAGAATGCATGTTACTATGATACAGCATTTTATGTTGAATAAAATAAAGCCAAAAACTAATACCTCGAATAAATACATTTTGCCAGATACTGTGAATAAGGCAGTAAATAATAATAATAAAAAAAAAAGTTCATGCCTCAAGGAGATTATTTCTGCTGAGTGAATCCAATGACAAAGAAATTTACAATACAATTATAAACAGAGATAAACATTACCCAGAAACCAGAAATTACGCAAAGTTAATACTAGGGCAAAAGCCGCTCCTGGGAACTCTGTGTAAGAATGACTCTCTACCGAGAGTCTGGATTAGAAATCCGAATGAAATCAAGGATCGGACTTTTCAAAAGGAGGGTACGAACATACTCTAGAAGACAGGGAACAGATTTTGTTGGATGTGTAGGAACTCAGCAGAAGCCTTGAATTAAAGAGCAGAAATAGCCCAAAGGAAATGGTTAAGACAACAGCCAGAAAGCAAAGTAATATTTATCAACAGCTGAGAGCGCCCAAGTGGACGGCATAAAATTTGCCGTGGGAACGAAATGAATTAGACGCCAGAATAAATAAGCTGGTGCTTTTTGGTTATGAAAATGAACCACTATTAAAGTCTTTTGTCACCTGTCCTGTCTAAGAGAAAAGCTGACCACAAGTGTATACAGTCACAACATAGAGAAAAAAAAGAAAGACCAGGCCTATGGAAGGTAGAGACCTTTTAAAACTTAAGTTAAAAACAATAAGGAAAAAAAAGAAAGAAATCTTGGAAATGTTACAAGGAGCGCTTAATCAGGGTACCCCCCCCCCCCAGGCAAGCATGGATTTTATAATAACGCATGGACGACCAGGTTAGCTCCATCACTGATAATTTATCAGTACTTCTATTATAAAATGAAAGAATACAAAGTTCCATTACACAATGCAGAGCTTTGTAACTTATCCCCAGGAAGATATCACACATAAAAGGATGCTCAGAGCTCTTTAAGAAACTGAGGTAAGAGATACTGCACATAAAAGGATGCTTGGAACTCTTTAAGAAACTGAGGTAAGACTGAGGGCATACCGACTGACAGATAAGGGAACAAGGGAACGAGTCATGGTTGCTGTCAATTCTCTGACAACCCTGACAACCATCTCCCCACCAGTTGTCCATCCACTCCACCTCACTCTAACCTAACAGGTAGAGTGAAGACTTGGACATGTTATTCCAATACTCAACTCTACCTGGCACCACTGAATACCTGAAATGTACAATGGTTAAAAAAAAAAAAAAAAAAAAAGATGCCAATACTGGTACTTAATTTTGTTGATACAGAAAACAAAAATTCCAGTCTATTGTATGAATCCAATCCCATTATCCCACCATCTGGAAAATACCTAATGACCAAACTCTTCATGGGTTCCTATTACTTGCTGTATTCAGTATTCACTGTCATGGTCAGCATCCAAGAAAGACTCTTAGTGATCTAATTTCCTGGTTACTTCTGCAATCTCACCAAACAAACACTAATTAAACTACGTTCAATTTCTTTTAGCTCTCTTTTTTCAGGCAGCAGCCCATCTGCCTACACCAATATGCTCGATTCTACTCTGTCTACATTCATCCCAAACTCCCACTCCTCATTAAGTCCGAGTATACCTTACCCTGAAAGGCTCCCGACACCACCTGAGAAGGATCAATAGCTTCCCTGGCACCAGCAGTCCACACTTACAAAGGTCTGCAAATTTTGGCAAACAATTTCCTACACTAACTCTTGGGTGTTCTCTGAGCACGGATTCTCTTCTGGCTCTCTAGAGCTACCATGTCTGGTCTAGAGGACTGGTTTTCCCACTAGGAGAAAATTAATCATGAGCGAGAACACAGTGACACAAGCACCTGTCCCTACATTTCAGCAGGAAAGATAAAGGAATTCTAAGAGGGATCTGGAAAATCAAACAATTACGTAAAGATGGACATGGGGCACATGAAGGCTTCCATCAGCTTCAATGACTGCTCTTTTCATCTCCCCCACCCCTTTTCATCTCCCCCACCCCGTTCCAGTCTGAATATGGAATCCTCTAATGAGCAGAGATAACAGCAATAACCAACTATAAAGGGAGAACCAACGCTGATCATTTTTATTGCTAAAGCTGAGGGGGGAGGTGATAAAAAGTAATACTGTGTAAATCACTTTTATTTACACAAATTGAACTGTGTAACCAATATATATTTAATTATATATTGAAATTGTCCTTGACATAGTACTTTTACAAGCATTAAAAAATGTTAACTTGCTGAAAAAATAGTGCATTACATTTATGAGTAACATTGCTGGGAGCTTCAGTTTGAACACTCTGAAGTCATTTAAAAGCGAGTATTTATCTGTGGTGCTTGCATACAAACACACACGTGCCAGTGTGCTTGCATGTATTTATAATTATAAGCTTGAAAGTGGCTTTTTAAAAATCAGTGTACAGAACAAGTGGACTAATGTCATTTACAATGATTTCACGGTTTAAATCCACAAAACAGATAAGGACCTTAATGGAAAAGACTTGGTACCCTCATAAAAAAACAAAAGCAGTTTATAAATCATGCCCTACAAAATGAAACAAATGGGGAAAAAATTGATCTTAATACTCGGAAACCATTCTGTTACAAGAAAGACGAAGGCTTTATCTTTGGGCCCCTTTCTGTGTAGTAGTGACTCTTGTCAATACATCACAGCTCATTCTGACTCTGAACAGGTTTTACAACTTCTAGGTAATTCCTGACCTGTTCTAGAATAATTACGGCCACGTAACATCTTACACATAACCGAAAGCATTTAGATTTTTTTCACGCCTACGGGGGCGGGGGGAAGCTGTGTGTATGTGTAAAAATTTCAGAAACCTGTGCACCTGAATACTCACTCATTCTAAGTCTTAACGAACAGAAGTCTGAGTCAAGTCAGACAGCGTGAAGGTGCATTAGCATAGACAAGAGGAAGGTAAAAAGTGCAAAACTCCAGTTTCGTGTTAAAGAAACGGAAAGTTTTGGGTTCTTGGGGAGACACTTTCCTAGAGCTAACCGAACTTAAAAGATGGTTCACTGAGACCGGAAAGGCCCGCAAACAGATTGCAGGAATATGTTTCCACCTTGGCTGGCTAAAAGCTGCACCGCGTGGGATTCCTGGCCATCAGGTGCCTCCCCTGCCCGGGCTCCGGGTCCCCAGATCCGAGTTCTACCCTGAGCCCGATCCAGATCTCAATCTGGACTTGCCCGCGCCACATCCACCGACTCGCCCGCCTCACCTTGGTTACAGAAAAGGCTCCACAATTTAGCGAAGATCAACCCCATCATGAGCCCCGGGCGGGACAGGCTCCCTGGGCAGCACTCGGCGGCAGGTGCCGCGGCGCCCGCGGTGGAGCCGAGGGGAAGCCGACCCGGAGCCGCGGAGCCTCAAGAGTCCAGCGAAGCTTTGGTCTTCCGCGGAGCCGGGAACCGCCGCAGACTCCTTTGTTCGCAGCGCGCTGAGCCCAGCCCCGACCCGTAGTCGCTCTGTCTGCGCCCACCTACCCTGCACAGCCTGGGCTGGCCGCGAGCCCCGCCCCCGCCCCGCCTCCCCACCTCCGCCCGGGACCACCCATCGCCGGAAGGTCGGCACGTGACGTAGGCGCGCTGACGTCAGCCGGCGCCTGGGACGTGGCGGGTCCTCCCTGTGCACTTCCGGTGTGCGAATGGTGGGCGGCCTTGGCGTCAGCAGAGGCTGGGAGTGGCGATCTGGGGTTTTCCTCGGCGCGCGCTCCCTCTCCTGTCACACTGAAGAAATGCGGACTGGGATCCTGAGCGGCGGTCACCCCCGCGGCCTCGCCACCGCGTCCCTCGCTGCTGAAAGCCTGCAGCACCTCAGCTGGCGCGGTCCTCTGACTGCAGGGGGAGGAGTGGTTTTTCGTTCCTGTCCCAATGTTGGGATTCTAGCGTGATTCTTAATTCTGAATGGAATTGATGGGGACATGCGTGCTGGAATGCCTGTAGCCAGGGTCCAGTTAAGTTTCTAAATTCATACTGCCATCAGTTAGACCAAGCGTTAGGTGTGGTCGTTGATCTCAAAATCCTTTCCAGTTGAAACTGGAATTTTCATAGGCCCCAAGAGTCCTTGAGGCCACCTGGTGGGTCCCACATAACCAGAGAAGAAGCCTGTTAGCCTGACCTTTAACACTGTAAACTATCCCATGACCTATTCCAAATAAAACAAGTGAGTGTGGCTTAAGATGCCCTGCTAGTGCTACACTTCAAAGGCCAGTAAAGACTGGGATCTCACCAACTGCATGATACTAAACAGTAGCTGCAGCCTCTCATATGGAGGAAAAGATGTACCGATCCTATTCAAACATAGCTTTAATGACCATCCGTTGGACTATAAATCTGAATGAGTCTGTGGTTGTGCAAGCAGGTTTAAAAGGTCATTTCTACTCTTGCCTTCATTATTAAAAAAGCCGGCTTAAGATTCTCTAGTGCCCTTCTGAGGAGAGAATTTAGAAATTTGAAAGTTTTGCTAACCTAAGGGAAAAGAAACCTCTGACTGAAACAAATGATAGATGCTCACAAATATAGTTGAATATTGCCTAAACTAATAAATGCTGATGCATGTACTGATGTTAGGAAAAATGGCGCTTGTTTATATTGTGCATGTGTATTGGATATATATGGAATGTTTGTCAAGAATTTAATAAAAATAGAAAAATCTGAGCATATACTTCTTAAGTAGCTCAGAAACTAAATACTTTTTCTTTAAATATCCCTTTAAGGTTTAAACTAATTTTACTGTTTCACTTTGCTATACAAGAGGTAAAAATTATCTATAGCGTGGTGCCACCTGAGAATGAATATAATTTGAGTTCATGAGATAATAATTGCATGAAAATACTATGAAATGACAGCTTTCATTGAAGTAGAATCCCATTAAAAAGTCTCCAACAAAATATGTTATGAGTACTAAATTAGCATAAAATCAACTGACATTTCAAGGAAGTAAATGTTAACTCACAAGGCCTCAAAAAAGGAAAATTATATAGCTCTCTTAGGAGAAGTCAATATGAACTGACCAGATGATACTTGAAAAAACTTGATATCTTTGGCATTGAGTTCAACTTATTAATCAGTTAAGTTAGATCAGTTTGTACAGAGCTTTAAAAAAAAGAGTTCAAGGACCTGTATGTTCTGCCAGCGAAGGAAAAAAAGCCACTCTTCAAAAACTCCAAACCTTTTCATGTCAATTATGATTTTAATCCAGTTGGTCGGTTTCCAGATGAATCGGGGTTGATTGAGTGCCCATAAGGAAGTTCTTTCCTGCTATATGGTGGAAGAAATCAATATAATTTCATTGAGGAAATACCTATTATGTACTTCTAGATGCTGTAGATGATTGATTGTTGCAAACAATTTAATATATCATTCCTGAAAGTAGAAAAGAACATATCGATACATATCTGATGAAGCTGTTTAAAAAATTCACAGAGGTTACACAATACCTTGAGTTTCATAATTTTTGCTAGATTTTAAGTTTATGGCTCTGCTCATATGTTAGTAGTGTGGCTTGATCTCTCTCCTTTGTACTTCCGGGATCACCATAGCAAGCCTCCCCCAAATTTTTCTCCAGTGATCGATCCAACAGGTGCCTGGAAGATGTCACCTTGTGCTTATCATTTGGGGACGTGCTTACTCTTTCTGGCTCCACGGAAGGCACAGTGGTTTGTAAAATACCGTTTGTAGGAGAGTTTTGAAGCTGACCCCTTTTGTGTAATATTCTAGCTCCTCTCCTTTATAAACAATGTGTCCTGCCCTTTGTTGCAATCTGGTACTCAGGGCGAGGCCTATTGCACATTTATATAACCTCTCATTAAAAACCCAGCCAGAAATCTGCACTCCTCCCTTACATAGACTGGTTAACTCCTGGTATGTTCGAATTTGGGTCACTTAGTTCTTCCCTGCTGAGTGAAGACTCTGACAGCCATTCTTCCAACATGGGAATAATCATAAAAGTGAAGCTTGCCCTTTTCCAACACTCTAAATCAGTTTATGTAATTTGGCCTTTAGCAACACTATAAAGTATGAAATATTATCTCTAGTTAATAGATCAGAAAAATGAAATATAAGAACTTTAATAATCTGTCCAGGGCTGTAAGAACTGGAACCATAGCAGTCTAGATCACTAGTAAAATTATTAACAATTCAGAAGTTACTCACTCAACAATCTGATAAACCCCATATTTTAAAGTTAAAGGCATTTTCTTTTCATAATCTTTACTGTTTATTTCTTTCTTAAATGTTAAGTACAAATTCAGGACAGAAGAACAGGCATTTGGGCTTGTAGTGGCTGGACTGCCAGATCTCCAGAGAGCTCTGGCTTGCAGGAGGTTTAGTCTTTAATGTTCCATAACAGCAGCAGGAGAAATGAGGAAATCCCGGGAAGCTGTGGACTATAATTTACAGAACTAACGATGAGCCAGTCCGAAGGCTTGTGTGCTTAATTCTGGCACCATTTTGTACCAGATTATATTTATTCATTTTTGTTTTTTGGCTTTCCAAACACTGTAGGTTCTAATTTCTAGTTTCTCAGATGATGCCAACTGCATTAGAAAAGCTGAGATACTGTGTTGAGAGGATTAGATTTGTGGCTAAGTGGATATGCAGAGATGTTATGTTATCTTTACAGAACTTTAAAGATGATCAGGAGGGGGATGGGTGTCGGAAATGCCTATAACACTGACTGTGTCTCACAGGGTTGAGGCAGGAGGATTGTGAATCAAGAATAGCCTGGACTAAATAGGGATGTTTGTCTCAAAAAACAAAAAATAATGAAAAAAAATAGTGGGGCTAAGAGAAATTCCAGTTAGTAGAGTGCTTGCCACGCAAGCCTGAGGACCGGTTTTTAGATGCCCAGCACTTGGGTTAACATCATCATCATCATAAAGCTAAGGGGGAGTGTGAACCAGTAAGTAACTCGTGTGCCGGGAGGGCAGAGGTGTGACGTGAAGGGTCCTTGACCTCCTCGTCAGCCAGCTCCGGATTCAGGGAGAGCCCTTATCCCCCCAGTTAAAGTGGGGAGTAATTGTGATTGCACGTCAGCATCTAGCTCCTACATGTATGTGCACACATATGTACATCTGCATCTGCACACACACACACACATATGAATATGCACACACATGTGCTTGCACACAAATACAGGAGAGAGGCATTAAAAGAAAAGCAAGTTCCATGTAATGCAGAAGTGTAGAATCCAGAATTAAGTCATTCCCCCAGATCAATCTGAAATAACACCCTCGGAGATAAAATGAAGCCATTAACAAGCTTAAAATGATATTACGTCATGTTGATTTCTTCCCCCAGTCCCTGCTTGGGGGCCATCTCACCCCTTTAAAGAGCACACAGCCTCTGGGACTTCTGCAAGGTTGTATAGGAGTCTTCCTGTTGCTTAGACATGCACTCTACTAACTGCAGATTTATAATATGTTTTCTGGTCACTGTACAGGTGTTCTGAAGTAGTGAACTACTTTTTATTGAATACATGTTTAACAAGTTTCCTTTTCTACTTCACAGAGGTGTCTGTGTTTGATTAGTCATTCAGGGAGTGCCCTTTATTTGTCAAACAATGAGTATTCTATGTGGAAATGAAATTTCTCCCTTGTAGACTTTCAAGTTCAAGTTTCCTTTATTTCTTAAAGACTTCAACTATATCTAGAGTCAAGGTTACCACAAAGTTGCTGGTCGAAATTCCTTTGTGTGGATGTTATAGTGCTCTGAGCCCTGGACAAAGCATCCCATGTTGCACCAAGATGTCATTTACCTGTTCTCCCTGCCTGACTGCAGCAAACCAGGCCACCCTTCCCAGAGCAGACTGTGCTTGGTGACAGCAAGGACAGAGTGCACAGAAACACATAACCTTTCCCAGAGTTTGATCCAGCTGTGTCACCTCCAGTCCTTTTATATTGCATAGCTCTGTGAAGCTAGTTTTATGCTAACTGCTGTAGATCCATTGTATAACCATATAAAATAATGTGGTAGGAAAAGGTGTGGGTTTTGGTGGGGCAGTTGCCCATCCTGCTGTAAGAAAGCTAGCAAACTAACTTATATCTTCAGTCTGGACTTGTCAAGTTTTTCTTTAGCCACGTCACTCTTATTTGGGTGTGGATAAATGTCTATGTACCCTCAGGCATGTCATGCAACACTTAAAACCCATGTCCCAGACACTTTGTTAGTTTCAGGTGACGAGACCAGGAAAGAATCCCATGCATTGAGCACAGATACATGGTGTTGTGGACGGACTGGGGACTTGTTTTAGGAACCATCTTACTGGTCTATAGCCTATTTTCTATTTTTTGAGATCGTGGAAAGTTATTACAATTCTTGGAGGTTTGTTTGACTCCCTGAAAACTGCTTATAACCACTGTGCTGAACTGTGGCAGTGTCGCTGTCATCGAATTTTCACCTAGTAAAGACTTGGTGTGTCATAGAAAGGAGCAGTTATATATAAAGTCAGTGTAAACACTTAAAAGATTAAAAACACACCAAACAAAAAAAACTTCTCTATAGTTAGAGAGATATGGCCCAGAACAACAAAAAGCACAAAACAACCAAACCCTAGCTTCAGCAATGTAGACAGAACTGCTCATCACGTTTAAGTATAAAACAACCCACTGACTTTGTTAGTTATTTTTAAACCGTTGTCACCTCATTACCATCAGGGAAGTCTCATCAAGGCTCTTATGCTCTAAAGCACGGTAACTAGTGGGGGATTTTAAATTGTACCTTAAGTGTACTCACGGGTATTAATTAGCACATTAAAAATGGGTATTAGGGTAGGAGAGATGGCTCAACAGTTAAGAGCACTTGCTCTTGCATAGTGCCCAGTTTCCATTGTCAGTACCCATATGATAGCTTACAACCAGAACTTAGGTTACCGGGGCATCAAACAGGCAAACACGTGGTACACATGTATGCACGCGGGCAAAACATTCAAATTCTTGGCATAAATACGTCTTTTGAAAAAAAGAAAGGAAAAAGTGTCCGAGGGAAGCCTCCGCCGCTGCTTGCACTGGGGACAAAGAAAAGAAACCGCTCTGACTCAGGTTTGTGGGGTATTCCGCTCAACCCAGCAATCAAGAGGCTTGGAGTCCCAGGGTGTACCAAGCACAGCCCTTCCTAGGAAGAAGCTCCACCCTCAGGGGGAAGGGCTGGAGGTGATTGGCAGATGTAGGTTTGGCACAGAAGGGTGGGCAGCCGGTGCCGGAAGTGACGAACCCAGGAAGCGACTTTCTGTTCCGAAGCTGGGGGCGCGGTTTTGGAAAATTGCGAGTCCGAGTGGGGTTAGTTCGGGTTTCCGCTCTGCGTTTAGGTACACTTATTTGTCACCAAGCCGTGTTCGGCGCAGTGTCGCAGTTCGGAGCTTTCTCACAGCGTCCCAGAGAACGACAAACCTTGGGCCCCGCTCACTCCAGAACTCATCCCTGAAAGGCCTTCTTGTGCTCGTCCATTGGCTGGCAACGCTGTAATTCGGAAAGAAAAACTGCTTTCCCAACATTTGCTTGGACAACTTAAAACAGAAAAAGTAAATAAATAAAAAAGAATGTATGTATTCCCAAAGATATCTTTGAGACCTGAGGTTGAAAACTATCTCAAAGAGAGCTTTTTGAACGAGGAGGTAGGTCACGTACGTAGATGCTTGCCAAAATTCCGATAAAACTTGTGGGGAAGCAGAAAGAAGGGGGATCTGTAGTTAGTTTTTGCCCCTAGTCTATTAGAATCTTTAAAAGCAATCTTCTTTCTTTTTTCTTTTTTTTTCTTTTTTGTCATCATTGGTGCTTACTGAGATGGAGATGAATATATGTGCTCACATTTAGATGCAAGGAAAAAGAAAGTGTTATGTGCCTGTCAGCCCTTAGTATTGAAGGGGTAGCAAAATCAACCGAACTTCCCTGGCCGCACAACTCAAGACTTCCGCAGTAGATGCACCTGTTCTCTTAAAGCGCATGCTCTTGTACTTATCAGGAGAACAGGGCACACTATGAGTGCCTCTTTAAATGCCATCAGTTGTTTGATTGCAAACGGTTGCATTTTAGTCTAATCTTGGTAGAGTGATTTGGTTTCATTTTTAAGAAGTCCTTTTACTCATCCAGACTGACATAACTGTCAAACAACTAAAGCTCAGATGTAATGATAAAAAAGTCAGTTTTAGAAGCTTGCTATCTGTCCATCCATCCATCTATCTTTTATCTATTGAAACAGGATCTCTCCACATAGTAGTGGCTATACTGGAACTCACATGGTAGACCAGATTGGTCTTGAGTTTACTGTGAACCACCTGCCTCTGCCTCCTGAGTGCTGGGATTCCAGGCATGTAATCTACCGAGTCTTGCCGGAAAGCATTTTTTTTTTTTTGCATGATTTACCTGGAATTAATTCTTACTGATAAAGCTTAATTTATTCTGTGAAAATTGAATAGGTTATAAGTACTTTCCAATATTGTCTTGGGGCATCGCCCTCAAGTGAAAATCATTGCATTGGTTTGGCAGGCAGGTCTTAGAGTGTTAGTTACTTGTTACTGGCCACGCTTAGCACAGAGATTCCCAGTGAATATCAATGACCTTCTAGGGAAATGTCCCTGGGTGCTCTAACCACCTTACCCTGCCACCCCTTGGCAGCTTGGATGTTTTTCTAAATTTTTGGTTTCCTAGCAAAGTTCAAGCCACTTAAATACTTTTTATTTTTGAGTGTTATTGGAGCTGGGATTAGAACTTATTTCTACATCTTTGAAGATTCTTGAAGATCTTCAAGATTCCAAATCTTGTTCATAGGATAAACTATATGGGAATAAAAAATATTTTATGCTTATCTCAAGGGGCCTTAGGAAGTATATATTAAGAGAGGAAGAGGGACATTCAGCAGTCAATTTCAACAGTTTTAGAATGATGAACATTATTTTATGAAGGACCGATGCAATTTTTTTAAGGTTACCTCCTTTCCAAACCCACAAGGTATGTATGACAGCTTAAATAAATAAAGGCCATTCTTCCATTTGTAAGACAGTTTGGAAAGGAAAGAAGTAATATCAACCAAACTAAGACTTAAGCTCACCTTAACATTCCTTAAGTATGTTAAGACTGATGGCTACACACTGAAATTAAGACCCGGGTTGTTGTTCTTGCAGGCCGTGTCTGCTTCAAGTAGACAGGAAGCAGAAAGGAAGTTTGAGGCTCTGCTGCTTTGCCTGTCACACCCTCCGTCGTTCACAACTGTCCGAGTGAATACGCATTTAGGCTCAGTTCAGCATGTCAGAGGTCTGCTGCTTGAAGAGCTTCAGAAGGTTGGTGTGAGCATGCTGTCTTGGGCAGTCACACTTTTTTTTTTTTTTTTTAAGATTTATTTATTTATTTCATGTATGTAAGTACACTGTTGCTGTCTTCAGACACTCCAGAACTCCAGAAGAGGGCATCGGATTCCATTACAGATGGTTGTGAGCCATCATGTGACGAGTGGGAATTGAACTCAGGACCTAGGGAAGAGCAGTCAGTCCTCTTAACCTCTGAGCTATCTCTCCATCCCGGCAGTCACACTTATATACTCTGCTGCATCATGTCCTACAAAAATCCCATGGATAATAGGATAGTTTGTTGTTTTAAACTTGCAAATATCCAGAGTTTATTGTTCTTATGTAATTTTAAACACATAGCGTAAGAGTTAAAGGAATGTGTTTTGGAAGTAGATGCTCAATTAAATCATAATCATCTGTATGATATGTTGACAACATTCCAGTAGTACATTGTCAATTAAGTTTGTGATGTTGCTGCAATTCATATTTACACTCAAAACAGCACCATATTGTATAGAGACTTAAACATTTGTGTATATTCCATTGCATAAATAAGAAATTTAAGTTATGAAAGTTGTTTTAAGGTTATATAGTAAGAGATGAGGTTAGATTGAGCCTAGACCTCCTGATTCTAAATCTAATAGACTAATCTAAGTCTAATAGACTATTAGTATTTAGGCTAAGTTTCTAAGCCCTCTAGGTTTCATTATTAAAATATATACAGAGCTTCATTCAATCCTTAAACCTACTTGCGTAATGAGCAGCATATATTGATTAGGACTAATTGTACATTTAAGATGCGTTCAGATATGAGGATGCCTGTCAAGTAATTGTAGAATTACATGTGTTTTTAAGATTTTTTTTTTGAGGGAACCAGTGAGCTTATTGGGTGTACTTATAGAGCATGAGTGACAGGTAAGTGGCTGGCCCTGAACAGCTGGGTCTGCAAAGCCCCACCCCATCCTGGGTGGTGAGCTCATGGAAGCTGCTTCGTGGAGACACACCTGCAGGCCACCACCTCAGGAGTTTACTAGTAATTGTGGTTAATTGAATTAAACATATATGTCTTGTTATAAAACCCAAGAATAGGACAGTATGAAGACTGCGGTTTTCAGGTTTTTAACCAATGTGTTCTGTAAGTGTTGCTCCTGTTCTTGGAGAAGCAGGATTGCAAAGCAGCACGTTACATTGTGTGAGCAGAAAAGTAGCATCTGGTCGTGCTGTTTATATTGGGAACATACTGTTTATATTGTTACCTATTTGTTGTTAACTTATTGGTTGTGTTTAGTGTTTTTGACACTAATACTCTGAAATTTGTCTCCAAAGAAATGTAAGGTGGGAGGAAAATTGACCCCAGAGGATTTTGTTCATGAATCGCACGTTGTAGTTATAAAATATTCGAAGTCACATAAATGCAGGATGTGCGAACATATGGTCCCATCTACGTTTCATATAAATTAAAAATAAGACAAACATCATTACAGATCCAGTTGTGTATCACTGGCTGATATCAATGTAATATGGACTCAGCACTTAGAATGTTAGTATGTTATAGGCTACTGACATTGGCTGAATTATTTCTTCTGTGTGTGTGTGCTTGAGTGTACATGTATGCACAGGTGGGGGCAGGTGCACATGTGTGCATGCCTGTGAAGGTCAGAGGTCAGCCTTGAGCATTGTTCCTCAGATGCCATCCATGTTATTTTTGAGACAAGGCCTCTCTTTGGCTGGGAGCTCACTGCCTTCCCAGTATTGGGGCTTACTACTGCTCTTGGCTTTGTTTTTTCAACCCCAGCATAGGTTCTAGAGGTTAAGCTGAGGTCCTTATGCTTGCGTGGCAAACACTCTAGTCTGCACTACCCCAGGCCTCTTTCTTTCTCTTTAATCTCGCTATCTTCCTGGAGTGTCTGCCATGCCCTGCTCTCTTTGAGGATAGTTCTATAATTAGATTGTGCCAGGTGATATTAGCAGAAGAACCAGGTAAGACTGAGAATTCACCTCAGTTTTGAGGACTTGCATAACACGTATAAGGCTCTGGTTTTGAGTCTCAGCACTATAAACATAGCTTCCCTAAACCCATGTGATGTACGATACTAATATTTGGTATAATAATTAAACAAAACATAAAGATGTTTCCTTATTGATAGTGATTCTGTTGAGAGTAATAAGAAATATGAAATATAGTCAGCTCTTTTAAGCAACCAGAAATTATATATGCATAGCCACACTTGGAAAGCAACTGTTTCTAGAGTATTGAAAGGTATGGGACAATATTTAAGGATGGAAACAATATTTAAGGAGCTAAGGTTTAGAATAGGATAGAGTCACTCTAGACTTTTGGTCCTTTTCCTTACAGTTAAAGTAAAAGGAGGGGCCAGTGAGATGGCTTCGTGCTTCGGGCACTTGTTGCCTAAGCCTGGTAACCCGAGTGGGACCCAGACGCCACATAAAGGTGGCTGCTGGGAAAGCCAACTCAGGAGAATTGTGCTCTGGCCTCCACATACACATGGGGCCACATGCACACTTGCACTTACACACACAGTAACAGGATAAATCAACATAAATAAATCTTGAGCAGCAAGGCCCAAGTGGTTGTCCCTGGATGGGAAACTAATAGACCAGAGCCTATGTCTAGAGGGAGAGGGGATCAATGGTGAGGCAGGAAGCTTCCTTCTCCTTCCACTCAAATTGTGTGTGTCAAGGGTAGCTCAGAGGGGAAATGGTTGGTGGTCTATGCTCCCATTTCTCTGGTCCACTTACTGGGGTTTAAGAATTTAACGTCCCTTAGCTAGTGAGAACATTTTGCATCCGAGTTGGTAAGGTAAGATAGGGAGAGTAAAGAGTTTTGTAGTAATGTGCAGTGTACCCCAGTGATTCCACTCCAAGGAATCTATCTGAGCAGATAAAATTATGTGTCTAAAGACTTCTGGCCATGAGTTTACACAGCGGCATCATGTTTAGTAGTGAGTGGGGGATATGATACAACTAGTGGCAGATAATTAGAGAATATTCATATGGTGAGATACTGGTCAGCAATGTAAGGATGTAGGAACGTGTACAAGGAGAGGGATTAACCTTAAGACTTGAGGTAAAACAAGAGATATCACATCTTATATTATATAAAATGATGAGGAAATATAAATTAATACAGAAAGATGTTGCCTAGGATGGCAGCATGGGATGCTGGCGAATATTCATGGGGAACTTTTCTGGGGAGGGATGTTAGTAACCTGAAACTGGATTAGGGTGATGAGAAATACTTTAAATGTATTTCTCAATACATTTCCTAACTTGTATGTGGAATGCGTGGAGTTTATGGTGTAAATTACACCTTTGCAAGGCGGTTTTAAAGAAGGCAAGGGTGCAGAGCTGGAGGGGCGTGGTAGGTGAGGGAGCTTGCTGCCAAGCCCTAAGTTTACTCCCTAAGTTTACTGGCCCTTCTAGAAAAGAACTGACAAGGACGCCCGGATCTCCATACGTGCACCTGGGCATGTGGTCTCATCACTCCCAGTGGGCAAATAAACGTAGAAGAAAATGTTGTTGTTGCTTAAAAAAGTAAAGGGTAGAGGAAAGACCCTGAGCGATATCAGGCCGTGCACTTGGCCTGACAACACAGTTCATTTGTGTTGCGTGGTTTTCTTTTTGTATCAGGTTCACTTTTTCTGATGGAAAAGGAAGAGTGTTGACGTGATTTCTGCAGTGCAGAGCAGAAATGGACGATAAAATCCTCTCCTCCTTGCAAGCATCTCTTTATCCTCTCCGCTCCTCAAAGTGAGGAAGCAGAGGGAAGGGAAGCGGAAGCGGGAGCATTCGGACCCAGGGAGAAGGGACAGCTTGCTCCTCAGTTACCGCTGGGTGTGCTCACCGCCCAAACCTCCTCTGGGCGGAGTCAGGAGAGGGCTTGGCTTTGTGAACTAAAATACGGATTTTTTTCCCTCACTTTTACACGCTTCTAATTGGTGTGGATTCTGCAGTGTGATACAATTAGTTTTATTATTACTCTTTCAGGTAGTGTTGGAGAATTAATAAATAGGTAAAGCAAAGCCTTCGTACATGAACTTCTCAAATAGTTGGTTATTTTCTCCCAGGGACCACACATGGTTCCTGTTTTCTTATCTACTGTCTGCTCCCCATCAAGATGATTGCAGGGCACCCAGTCTAATTCAGCCTGCATTAGAATACGCTGGTTCTTATTCAGCAACTTCAAACAAAAATAACCCTGGTTTATGTTATGTTGGTAATTTTATGTGATATGAACACTGGCCCCAAAGTTGATCTCAAACTTGTAGTGCATCTGTAGGATTAGAGATGCCCACATGAGGTGTGCCGGTAGCTTTTTGGCCGTGCATGTATTTCTAGTCTGACCAGCTAAGTATAATAGATTTTGAAAATCCTGACTTTTTGGTTTTTTTTAAAGATTTATTTATTTATTTTATGTATGAGTACTCTATATGCATGTATACCTGCGTGTCAGAAGAGGGCATCAGATCCCATTGCAGATGATTGTGAGTCACCATGTGGTCTCTGGGAATTGAACTCAGGACCTTGGGAAGAACAGCCAGTGCTCTTAACCACTGAGCCATCTCTCCAGCCCAAATCTTGACTTTCTAAAAAAAATATTTTTGATATCAGCAAAATTGACGTGGCCTTCTATGTTGGTATGTGTCATATTTAGTAATTTTACAATATAGACCAATATCTGTTTTTTAAAAAGATTTATTTATTTATTATATGTAAGTGCACTGTAGCTGTCTTCTGACACCCCAGAAGAAGCCATTAGATCTCATTATGAATGGTTGTGAGTCACCACGTGGTTGCTGGGATTTGAATTCAGGACCTTCGGAAGAGCAGTCAGTGCTCTTAACTGCTGAGCCATCTCTCCAGCCCCGACCAATATCTTAACGTCCTATTCTGAAAACTTTTAAATGACTATGTGCATATGAGTTAGGATTTGGTCATGTATCACTTACTAGGTAGCTCAGATTTCCCTTGGACGCATGATCGTCTTTCCTTGTCCCGACTGCTAGGATTACAGATATACACCATTGCACCCAGCTTAGAAACTGGTGCCTGCATGTAACTATAAATAGAAGCTATGTTTTCAGAGTAAGTCACATAAGCATGGTTTGTGGTTTTTAAAATTGGACAGTATGCAGAATTGAATCCTGTAATGAAGTCAGATCTGGTGTGGGAGCCCATGCCTGTAACTTCAGCTCCTACAGAATCTGAGGCAGGAGGATTGAAGGCTTGTCAGCAATGTGGGGAGATTCTAACTCAAAATTCAGCACTTGCTAGTCTGTCCGGCCCTAGCATTCTTCCCACTGACAGGATGATATTGACTCAGATTGGAAGTAGTTAGAGATGTGTTTACTGTTACCGTATTCCATGAAATATGTTGGCATAGGCCTAAATCAAGCTGCCCGCAGTGGGAGCTGGGGACTGAAGCCAGTGAGGTTTACCAGCTGCACTGGGTGCTCTCATTGTGCATGGTGACCCAGAGGAGCCTATGAGGTTTACCTTGTGTACTGGGTGCTCTCTCACTGTGCGCATGGTGACCCAGAGGAGCCTGTGAGGTTTACCTTGTGTACTGGGTGCTCTCTCACTGTGCGCATGGTGACCCAGAGGAGCCTGTGAGGTTTACCTTGTGAACTGGTGCTCTATCACTGTGCGCATGGTGACCCAGAGGAGCCTGTGAGGTTTACCTTGTGTACTGGGTGCTCTCTCACTGTGCGCATGGTGACCCAGAGGAGCCTGTGAGGTTTACCTTGTGAACTGGTGCTCTCTCACTGTGCGCATGGTGACCCAGAGGAGCCTGTGAGGTTTACCTTGTGAACTGGTGCTCTATCACTGTGCGCATGGTGACCCAGAGGAGCCTGTGAGGTTTACCTTGTGCACTGGGTGCTCTCTTGTTGTGTGCACAGTGACCCAGAGGAGCCGGTGAGGTTTTCCACATGTACTGGGTTCTCTCTCGTTGTGTGCACAGTGACCCAGAGAAGCCAGTGAGGTTTTCCACATGTACTGGGTTCTCTCTTCGTTGTGTGCACAGTGACCCAGAGAAGCTGGTGAGGTTTTCCACGTGCACGGGATACTCTTTCACTGTGTGTGTTCTCACAGCAGTTTGGCGGGTCCAGCGCTCCTGTTCTCCAGCACCCGGCCCTCCCAGACGTCCTGCTCATCCCCACGACTGGACCAAGGTTTGTGGCCCTTCGCTTTTCCCTTTTTTCTGCTAAATTAAAATTTGTCCCAAGACGTTTGCTCACTGGCTGCACTGGCTGCACTCTTACAGACTCTCTCGAACCGGAGAGTCTCAGGGTTGTAATCGCATACGTCGCGCTCCATCACGCCTGCCTGTGGTGGAGGACCAGCACTGTATCAGACGGCCTTGAAACTAGTGCATCTCCCGCCTGTGCAGTGTAGTGATGGACTTCATTCTCACTCTGTAGAAGTTTCATTTCTTTTATAAAAAGATTGATTTATCTTTATTTTATGTGTAAGGTAATTGTCAGCTTGTATGTATGTACACCGTGCACATGTCTAATGCCTGCAGAGGCCAGAAGAGGCCATCAGATCCCCTGGAGCTGGACGGATAGACGGTTGTGAGCTGCCATGTGGGTGCTGGGGACTGAACCCGGGGCCTCTAAAGAACAGCAGGTGCTCTAAACTGCTGAGCTGTCTTCCCAGCACCTGTTTACCTGTAGTTCTTACGAGACTCCAGAGTTAGAAAGGTTTTTTGAGTTACAATAAATAAGTGTTGTATTTTATAATTGGGTTTGTAAAATTTTATTCTTAACAATGATGTCAACTTACTGTTTGACATAATATACATGAGGTGTGGCTTTCATTTACATATTTGGAAGATGAAAGATGTACTTTTGAAAATTGAAAAAGAGCTACCATATTATAAGAATGCCTTTCCCAAGTAGCACATGAAAGACCCCAATTTATGCTATAAAGTATTTAAACTTTGTTATGGTAAATATAAAAATAGTCATGTTGCTAAAGCTTTGAAATACTTTGATAGCAACAAAACAATAGAAATGCTAACATAAATATTTTCTCTTTCATGACCCCCCCCTTTTTTTTTAAGTGGTTGGCTTGCTTATTTGTTTTTGTTTTTTTTTTTCATGACCCCTTTTAATGTGCCTTTTGCTTATTAAGATTACTCCCGCAGTATCATATAGGCACAGGCTCCATGTTACACAAACTCTTCCTGCATGTCTCTCCATTAACTTGTGTGTGGAGGAGCGGGGAGGAGGGAGGGCTTGAGTGTGGAAGTCACAGGAGGGCTTGAGTGTGGAAGTCACAGGAGGGCTGGAGTGTGGAAGTCACAGGAGGGCTTGAGTGTGGAAGTCACAGGAGGGCTTGAGTGTGGAAGTCACAGGAGGGCTTGAGTGTGGAAGTCACAGGAGGGCTTGAGTGTGGAAGTCACAGGAGGGCTGGAGTGTGGGAGTCACAGGAGGGCTTGAGTGTGGAAGTCACAGGAGGGCTTGAGTGTGGAAGTCACAGGAGGGCTGGAGTGTGGGAGTCACAGGAGGGCTGGAGTGTGGGAGTCACAGGAGGGCTGGAGTGTGGGAGTCACAGGAGGGCTGGAGTGTGGGAGTCACAGGAGGGCTTGAGTGTGGGAGTCACAGGAGGGCTTGAGTGTGGGAGTCACAGGAGGGCTGGAGTGTGGGAGTCACAGGAGGGCTTGAGTGTGGAAGTCACAGGAGGGCTGGAGTGTGGGAGTCACAGGAGGGCTTGAGTGTGGAAGTCACAGGAGGGCTTGAGTGTGGAAGTCACAGGAGGGCTGGAGTGTGGGAGTCACAGGAGGGCTGGAGTGTGGGAGTCACAGGAGGGCTGGAGTGTGGGAGTCACAGGAGGGCTGGAGTGTGGAAGTCACAGGAGGGCTTGAGTGTGGGAGTCACAGGAGGGCTTGAGTGTGGGAGTCACAGGAGGGCTGGAGTGTGGGAGTCACAGGAGGGCTGGAGTGTGGGAGTCACAGGAGGGCTGGAGTGTGGGAGTCACAGGAGGGCTGGAGTGTGGGAGTCACAGGAGGGCTGGAGTGTGGGAGTCACAGGAGGGCTTGAGTGTGGGAGTCACAGGAGGGCTTGAGTGTGGGAGTCACAGGAGGGCTTGAGTGTGGGAGTCACAGGAGGGCTTGAGTGTGGGAGTCACAGGAGGGCTTGAGTGTGGGAGTCACAGGAGGGCTTGAGTGTGGGAGTCACAGGAGGGCTTGAGTGTGGGAGTCACAGGAGGGCTGGAGTGTGGGAGTCACAGGAGGGCTGGAGTGTGGAAGTCACAGGAGGGCTGGAGTGTGGGAGTCTCAGGAGGGCTTGCAGCAATGGCTCTGCCCTTCTGTCCTGAGGGCTCTGTGCATGGAACACTTTGATCCACTGAGCCATCTTGCTGCTCTCTCCTTAACTCTCATGTGAACACTCTAGAAGAATTTCATGTCACCAGAGGTTCTGAGTTTGTGCTGTATGTAGGACGTGTAGGTGTCAGAAAGATGAGGCATGAATTGGTCAGTTTAGGTCAGGCGGCCTTGGCGAGTCAGACTGCTGTGACTGCTCAGAGAAGTAAAGGGACATGTCCCTAGAGGAAGACTAGGAAGCTCCGAGACCTCAGGAGTTTGTAGATACTTTATTTCAGTTTCTTAAAGGTGATTGGTAACTAGGTTGGTAGATGAGCTAGGGAGGGCAGTGGTGTGTTCTGTCTAAGCAGAGAGCAAAAGCAAAGATGCAAAGGCAGGCAAATGTGTGTAAGCCTCTGGTTTTCAGAGGGCAGGTGAAACCCGAGGAAGGTGAGAGAGGCAGGCTCTGAACAGCAGGGGATGGTTTTGTTTCTAAGACTACAGCAGCTGAAGACAGGGTGGGGTAGTGAGCAGAGCTACAGCTTAGAAACAGGAACACTAGCAGAAGGCACTCCTTAAGTGTGTCCTGAGACGAGTTCAGTGGTTGGTTGTACTATAGGCATGGAAAAATAAACGGGAAGTTTTATCACATGGTGATTCTCATAGGAAAAGTGTTTATGAAGCTTATTATAAACATAAATTTATAGCCATATATTTGGCATTCATTTCACTTCTTAGATCAAGTTACAAGTGAAATTGCAAGACATCTTTTTCTGAAGATGATGAATCGCAAAGCTGTAGACCAGCTAGGAAATTATTACAGTCTTTTAGTCCCAAAGGAACAACAAACTTGATAATCTGAAACCATTTTGCTGTACACTTTGGGAACGTGTGTAGAGAGAGAAGAGTGCACTATGGAGTGCAGAGCCAGGAAGACCTGAGAGTGAAGAGTGAAAAAGAACCCGTGGGAGGAGCTAGAGGCTTGGGAGCTAATGGTGGGGAGCTGGGGTTCGGGGAAAGGAAGCTGTTGGCTGGCTTTCCTACCAGGGACTTTGGATTTAGCAATGGGAATAATGCTGACCATAAGGACTGTCCAGCAGTGAGCCTGAGGTAGTAATTAGAATGAGGGCCTCTCATTGTAAGATCCAGAAAGAACCCTCCAGAGAAGTTAGAGCAGTTACAGATCTTCCAGAGCCTTGGAGTTTGTGTTCTTACTGCAGTTGTCTTGGAACCTTTGCTCTGGGCAACTGCCGCAAACATTGATTTTAAGGCAGTTCTTGAGAGGCTGTGTGGAATCGAGGCCGACTATTCTGTCCTTGCATGCTTTGACTCCAGGCCACTCACTTCTCTCATCGCTTCTCTGAGTTAGAAATCACCCCACCACATGCAAACAGTGCACACTGGAAATGTTGGTCAGAATTCCCCACGAAATGTTAACAAAGGAGAGCTATCTGGTAAACACACGATGACTTTCTTAAAATGATTAAGCATAAAAGACCTAAGTGATACAGAATTGAAGAGTTATTGAAATTAAGTGCTTGTTTTATAAGTTAAATTTAAAGCCAGTCTTTAACTTTATAGAATTAAATGATGAATCTGAGGGAAATCATGTGCACTGGAGAAGAGTCAAAGACCTTAGAAATATGAATGCCCAGTGAGAGCAGAAAGAACAGGTAGCCTGGGCTCCAGATGTGAAGACTAGAAAATGCAAGGAATAGGAATTCTCTACAATTGCTGAAAGACAACTTTCAACTGCAAACATGAAACCCCAGACGATAAGCACAAAACAACCCTCACCAAAAAGAAAATTCCAAATATGAAAGCCTTGTAAAAATCTGTATAGACACTTGAGAAAGCAGCTACCTCCCTGCCTATGCTGTACAGAATTGGTCAAGTGAACAGTCAGAGTCGGGGAACTGAGGAATGTGGCCATTTCTCATATCAGGGCTCCTGAGACCTACCACACAGACACAGCTTGCATCAGCTTGCAGAAGGGTTAGGGTTGTGTGAGGCTCTTAGTCCATATTGTTGTTGCAGTAGGAAATGCTTGAGACCAGGTAATAAAGAGGTTGGCTTTCCTGCTATAGTGTCACGTGATGGAGATATGAGCACAAGAGAGAGAGCCCATTTCTGCAGAACCCTCTAGAGCAGCCTCCATCTTTTCATGAAGGCAGAGATCCTATACTACCCGGCTGAAAATTACAGGTAATAACACGTGAACTTCTGGAGACACTGTGGATCATAGCTCCAAGTCTTCTAGTGTGCTTATCTAGGTATATCTCAGTCAAGACTGAACATGGAAAGACCTGTTGTCATAACAAGACTTTAAGGCAATACACATTGTTTGGAATCTGTTGAGTTTGGAGCAACTGTGGCTTATCTCTAGATATATCTGTAACTAGAAATATCAATGATGAATCTTGATAGAATGCTAAGGATATTTTGATGTTGTTTCTTTGGTTTTTAGTGATAGACTTCATTATGCTGCTCAGGCTGCCTTTTAAAAGTAGGTCCAAGTACCTTGCTGATTCAGCTAGCTTCCTGGTTTGCTGGGTCTGCAGGTCTCGTAGCACTGTGACTAACTGTGGGTTAAGATTGGCACTGGTTAGCATGACGGCTGAGTGATGCAGGGTGGCCTGTTCTGCAGGTGGAGGAGTGAGCCTCCTTAGGAAGGGTGAGCAGTGTCAGTGCATGGGACCAGGGCAGGGTGACAACAACAAAGGTTGTGAGATCTGCTCACCAGAGATCACGGGGAAAGAGGGAAACCATGGGGGATTACTCCATAGTAAATGGTGACAACACAGGAGAAATAGTGCCAACCAGAGACACTCAGTAGACATTCAGTGCTCAGAACTGTTGCTGGGAGATGGCCATGTGAAGACCTTCTTGGTGTCAGAGGCCTTTTCCCTGTTAGGATTGATGCTGGAATTCTAGTGCTGTGACAAAAGTATAATCTGGATGTGAGACATCGGAGCGCCCCTGGCTGGGCAGTAATGAAGGAAGGGAAGGAAAAGGATTTCTCTTCCATTTAATTGAAAATATTCAATAATATAGCACATTGGAAGGATTTTCATTCCTGTTGTAATTTCAAGCTTTAGGTTTTTAAGGCAGAGCACTCTGTATAACCCTAATGCTGTTTAGGAAGACAGTTCAGTTCTGCTTGTTAAATGACCAAGCGGCTTTTCCTGCTGCACTCCTTTCTGCCACCAGAGGGCACTCATTTTCAGATTTTTATTCTCTCTCTTTCTCCCTTCTCTCTCTCCCCCCCCTCTCTCTGCCTCTCCCTCTCTCTCCCCTCTCTCTGTCTCTCTTTCTTCTCTGTCTGTCTCTGTGTGTGTGTGTGTGTGTGTGTGTGTGTGTGTCCGCACTCGCATGCGCGCGCGGCGCGTGTGTACTCATGTGCATGTCAGAGGACAACTTGCACAAATCAGATGTCTCCTATCACATGGACCCAGATGGATTGATTTCAGGCAGCAACTGCCATTACCAGCTGAGACATCTTTCCTGTACATTTTTTTTCTATTTTCAAGTGTCTGTTCTTTTTACCTTTTCTTCCTTGCTGTGTAAAGTGCTGCTTTGTTTATATCTTTTTAAAAGCTTTTTCTCTGTGGTTTATTTAGGAAAATCAAGACTTAATAGTCTATGAATATAAAGTCTCTTTAATAACATTTTTATTTTGAAGTTTTATACATTTATACTGTGTGTATTGATCATATCCATCCACTAATATCTCTAATGAATCTTCTAAAAAGCTTATGGTACTAGAAAGATATTGTTATTTAATTATTTCTTTTTTCTTTTTTCTTTTTTTTTTTTTTTTTACCATTTTTAGGAAGAATATAGAAAAGCAACAGTGTGAAGTGATTGTTGGTGCACAGTGTGGCAATGCAGTATTAAGAGGGGCCCATGTCTATGTTCCAGGAATTGTGTCAGCTTCAAAATGTAGGTATGAGACTGAGGGCACTCTACAATTCATGAGTGTGATGGGTTGAACATTTACATGCATTAAATCTGCCTTTGTTACATACTTCCTGACACTTTCCATGGAGGATTTTGTCCTATAAAAATAAGTGTTAAAATAACAGTTTTAAGTATTTGCTTGACAGAATGCACAGTCACTCGGAAGGGACTCAGTGCGGAATTGTCTAGGTCCCGTGGCTTTGGGCTTATCTGTGGCAGATTGTCGTGATGATGTCAGTTGGAGTGGGAAGGCTTGCCTGGTATTGGCAGCATTGCTTAGGAAATAGGAAATGGGGTTTCCTTAGGAACTGGGATCCTGGATGTCTCCGGTGCAGAGGGCAGCCTTGATTAATTGCTCTCTGCTCTTTGAATGCCAAGTGGCCTGCAGCTTCAGGGTAGGGATGCACATAGCCTTCCTGGTGCCGTTTGCTTCTCCACATTAGATGATAATATTGTTCTAGGGAGCAGAGAAATACAGAACATAGAATGGTCGTGAAGGAGACTGAATAGTGCAAAGGCACAAGCATAGGTACCCTCGTGTGCATGACACAAGCATAGGTGCCCTTGTGTGCATGACACAAGCATAGGTGCCCTTGTGTGCATGACACAAGCATGAGTGCCCTTGTGAACATCACACAAGCATACGTAGGTACCCTTGTGCAATGGCACAAGCATAGGTACCCCCGTGCACATGACACAAGCACAGGTACCCTCGTGCACCGACACAGCGTAGGTACCCTTGTGCAGTGGCACAAGCATATGTACCCTCATGCACATGACACAAGCATAGGTACCCTCGTGCACATGACACAAGCATAGGTGCCCTTGTGCAAGGCACAGGCATAGGTACCCTCGTGCACTGACATAGCGTAGGTACCCTTGTGCAGTGGCACAAGCATAGTTACTGGCACAAGCATGGATATACATGTGCACATGTGTATTTTTCTGATAAAAGGTGGTGAGGTTCCATTTTGTACTCCTGACTTCACTACCTTAAAACCTCTCTTCTGTCTCCTCTTGGGACTTTCATGAGGGTGCCATCCAGAATCCCAGACAGTGGCATAAACTTCGTGGGTTCACTCTGGGAATGGTGATTGCGTGTGCTTAGCTGCTGCAGTGGACCTTCGCTGGGCTCGACTCAGGAAGCACTGACTCGGCTCTGTAACAGAGGTGCTCAGTTGCTGACCTCCCCGTCCTGTGCCTGAGGATCTGCAAGACGACTGCGTGCTGGCCTAGTGCGGCTCTGCTTCTTTTTTAGTATACACTTTTATTGAATCCTTCTGTAGGCAACCTAAATGTTGAGTATTGAGTCACGATTCTAAGAGTTATATAACAACTTTTACTTAGTGGTGGATTTGGGGGAAATAAGTCAGATAGATGATGCTTCCCGTTGAAGATTTAGATAGGATGTTTTGAGTACCGTTTCTGTATTTTCTTTTTTTTCAGTAATATAAATTTTATTAATGCATTTTTCTATACAATTCAAGCAAATTTGTACACAATAGACAGTTTATAGAGAGTATAGAATGGTAACTGTATCGAAGCCCAGAAAGTGACTTTTTAAAGCCGTCGCATTCGTTTACATCTCAAGTGATGTCCCATTTTTGTATTTTCAATGAAAAAAAAAAACCTTCTCCAGTTAGATGTTAGGGAATATTTAAAGACTAAGAGTTGAGAGGCTGGTGAGGGTTACACTGAGATAATGAGCCAGTTTGTATCTTCTCTTGTCCAGAATTGATGTTTCTACAGAAAACCATTTCAGCTTGAAGGAATATCACCTGTCTGCTAAAGCACAGGCTATAACAGTCTGATTTTCTTCTCTTTCTAGTTATGAAAGCCGGAGATGTTATTTCCGTATATTCTGATATTAAAGGCAAATGTAAGAAAGGAGCCAAAGAATTTGATGGAACTAAAGTATTTCTTGGAAACGGAATTTCTGAACTCAGCCGCAAAGATATCTTCAATGGGTTACCTGATCTGAAGTATGTCACTGAACTCTGTGGGGGAAATAAATTCCTTTCTGTGGTTCAAAAAGCTCAAAACCGTGAAAAGGCATATTTTGTTACACTATATAAAATTTTTCCATGACTTCAGATGGAGAAAATGAGCCCATATTTCTATGATTTTTGGAAAGAGCTCTTTTCTGGTCAAAAAAGGTAAATAGATTAAAAACCAGAGCAGTAGGATATGGATGAAGCCCAGTGGTGAGTGCACTGCTGACCCGCCCTAGAGGCCTGGCTTCAGTCCTCAGCCATGCAGAGCAGGAAAGCCTAGCCCAGGTGAGTGGCTGTCAGATCGCACTGTCCGATCACACTGTCAGATCGCACTGTCAGATCACACTGTCAGATCACACTGTCAGATCAGATCTCACTGTCAGATCACACTGTCAGATCAGATCACACTGTCAGATCACACTGTCAGATCACACTGTCAGATCACACTGTCAGATCAGATCGCACTGTCAGATCACACTGTCAGATCAGATCGCACTGTCAGATCACACTGTCAGATCACACTGTCAGATCACACTGTCAGATCACACTGTCAGATCGCACTGTCAGATCACACTGGGTAAGAATTTTACCTGGCCTGTTCGATTGCAATTGTTTGCACTTTGAAGAACAATGCTTACCTTAATAGAGAATTAGATGACTTATCTTTCCAAACATTCTCATTTTATCAAAGAAAAATTTAATTTTAATGTAAATCAAAAATAAAAAGATAATTTTTAACAAAAATAAATTAGACCTGAATTGTAGCTTGCATATGAGTATTTATGATCAAACTAAATGTTTCAATTGGTTCAAGCTTCATTGAAATTTAATTAGTTCTGAATGGTATGTGGATGTTGGTAGTGCTGAGGCGATTACAGCCGTGGATGAATGAGGGAGGACCTCTTGCCCTGGTCTCTTACGCTTGCTTTAGGAGTGCTGCGGAGCACCATTGCTCCAAGGTTGGCGGCTGACATATGCACCGAGCACTGTGAGGTGAGCCATTCAGAATGGCTCCAGAGTCCTCATTTCTGAACAGTCTGTCACACTGAAGTAGCCTTCTATATGAATGAAGTCATTTCTCCTAAAGAAACAGACAGTTAGGCTCTCAGGGTCTAAGAAAAAAAAAAGCTTTCCAAATGGCTAGAACCTGATTTTCTTCTTAGAATGTTTTGTTGGTATGGTGACGTCTTGCTTTGAGTGCCCACTTTAGTTGCTTGCTAATGTGTGCTCTCGTTTCATACGGTGTTTCTAGTGACTGCTGAACCATGTTTGCTTTTCTGGTGGGAGTGAAAGGTAGCCGTTCTTCAAAAAGCCTGCCAGCTACTCTGCAGGCCTTGTAAGTTCTCGCCCACTGATAATTAGGGAGCACGCCTCTCAGACGCAATGTTTGTCTATATGAATCACTGTCTACAATGCCATCCTGTGTCCTGCCCGGCCCTTCCTGTTCCCAGCAGCTCCACTGCCACTAGCAAAATGGGGCAGAGGTAGAACAGGTCATCTGGGGACAGTGTCAGTACTGGCTATGCTGGGCATACTGGGCAGCTGTTCTGTAGAAAGATGGGAGTGGAGTGGGCCCTGCCGTGCCAGTGCTCAGCATCAGCACAGCTTAGGTGTCCCCTGGTTTCTATGTGAGTGTCTAGCAGAGTGCCTTAGACATTCAGTCATGCGCAACATGTGCGAGCAGGTTAGGGGGAAGGAATACGAATTATGTGTTCTTTGCCTTTTAACCTTTGCTTTTGAACTCTCAGAGGAAACTCTTGTGCTTACTAATATAGTTATGTTAACTTTATTTATTTATTTGGATGAGCCTCTCCTGTAAAATTCAAAACAATCAATAGGACTATTCTAATTTGTTAAATAAAACAAGTCTTTACATGCAGAACAGCTTATGTTTGATGAGTCTTTCCTACAGGTATGTACTGTATATAGACTAATATTTAATTTCTTATTTTTTAGAGGTATAGGCATAAGAATGACAGAACCCATATATCTCAGTCCCTCGTTTGACAATGTTCTACCCAGTTATATATTTTTACAGGTAAGAAAAATACTGAGTGACATTGAAGCATTTGGATTTATTATTAGGAAGTATTTTTCTCTTTTATTAATATTCTTGTGTCTCTTCATCTTCTGACCTATCATTCTCAAATACCAAGACTCTTCTGAGCTTTCCTGTTTTCTTTGTCTGTATTGATTTTAATACTCTGTCCTCCATGTCTAAAGGTGATTTAATGATATAATATAATTATTGCTTTTCATCTCAGAATATTAATAATAAGTAATGCGCATACTGATGTGCAGCTGAAGGTTCTAGTTGTAAGAGTACTATTCAGTGTTCCTCAGTGGTCTGCTGCCAGCAGGTTTTTGTCAGGCTGTAATTACGTGCTGGGAGAGGATAAGCCATTTTATCTTTTTTAGCTTCTCAAGTGCATTCATGACCGTCAGCTTACTTTAATGCTACTATTATTACATCAAATGGAAATAACAAAGACTAGATCTGTTGGGGTTCTTGGTCAAGGTCACATTCCTAATAATAATTGGCAACATCTGAAGTTAACCCCATGCCCAGGAGCACCGTACTTCCTTCTCTTCTCAATATTAAACCAAAAGATACTACACAAATCTGGAGATTATTTCTGGGCAAAACAGACTGAAAGTGATTTGTGTGTGTCATTACCTAACTGAACCTCAGGGCTGATGTAAAGTGATAGGCCCTATAGCCTTCTGCCTGTTTGGCTGTGAATCACTTTGAGTGATTTTGTTTGCTTGGTTTGGTTTTGCTTATGATCATTTCCAGCACTTCTGACTCATGGTGGGTGTGTTCTGCACACCTTCATACTACTAGCATGAAAGAAGTCTTCATTTTCTCTTTGTTAAGATAAAGGACCATATGCTCGCTTAGCATGTAACTTAGTTTAGATTTAGGAAGGAGAAATCTGTATAGTGCAAATTTCTTTTAGATCTGTTATTGTTTATACCAACTTGAGCTACCTTTCCTGATTTGGGAATTAATCTTTTTTTTTTTTTCAGTTGCATGTATGTGTGTATGTTTGCATTGTGGGTTTGTGTGCAGATGCTCATGGAGGTCAGAAAAATGTGTTAGACGAATGGAGCTGGAGTTACAGGTGACTGAGCTGCCTAATGGGAATGCTGGGAACTGAACTTGGCTTCTCTGTAAGAACAGAATCTCTCTTAACTGCTGGGCCACATTTTGAGACCCCTGGATTTCTGACTGTAAAACTAGTTCAAGGATGATTATAAAATATAAATCATGAAACAATTTGTAATCCATATTATCCATACATGCCATAAAACTATTTTTTTCATTCTATAACAAAAGACATTAGACTACTGCTGGACTAAAGCTTCTATATTTGAAGATAGAGTTTAACTTTTTGTCATTTTTCTTAATGGAAAACTTTTTTTCATGTAATATAGTATTATATGTAGCAGACCACTGATTACCCTGTGAAACCAACTAAAATTATAATGATGACCACAATTAATGCATACTGAGTATTTAGCTATGTTCCCCTAGTGTTCCATATATGCTACTTCATGCATCACTTCAAAGTCTCTAAGGTCATAGGTGAGCAACAGAGAGTTAAAGAAATAAAGGACGCAGTAGGCAGTGCGCTGACTGTGCCTCGTTGACGGGAGACAGAAACTGCAAATTTCAACCCAGGTCTTTGATTCAAACGTGTCCTTGAGATGTGACTCCAGGAGACTTGCACACACATTAGTACAGGGCTCAGTTAATACACTGGTCCTAATCCAGACTGAGCTGGTAGAATGTAGGCTCTAGGAAATTCCTGTGCTTTCTAAGTATTTCAAATACTGCTTTTATAGCTTTGTGACCTGAGGTGAGTTGGTCTAAAACTTTTATTGATCTTTTAATTTTAAATTTCTCTTTGCAAACTAGGTCAAAACCACCAGATTTTTTTTTCAGTTGGAAAAAGATATTTTTTTATACAATATATTTTGATCACATTTTCCCCCTCCTCCAACACCCAGGTCCCTCCCTCTTCTCTGCCCACCCATCTCTCTATTCTTTGTCTCTTTCAAAAACAAAACAAAACAAAACAAAAAACCCTTCCCAGCAAACCCACAAAAACAAGCAAGCAACAGACCAATAAAACAGAAAAAAAAGAAAGAAAGAAAAAAGAAAACCAAAACAAAATGAAACAAAAAGTCCACAAATATACCACTGAGTTTGTTTTGTATTGACCAACTATTCCATGGCATAGGGCCTGCTCTGGTATGTGGTTTATAAATACCCAGTGAGAGTCTGTTGAAGAAGATGGATTTTACCTTAGCAGCAGTTTATATCAGTTGTAGATAGCTTCGTGGTTAGAAGTGGGGCTCATGATGCGCCCTGCCTCAGGGCTGGCCCTTCTCAGGCTAGAATCTGGGCAGGTCTTATGTGTGCTGGCACAGCTTCCTTAAGTTCATCTGTGGATTGTCCTGTTGTGTCTTGAAGACACTTTCTATGGAGTTGTCCATCATCTCTGACTCTTACAGTCTTTCCGCCTCTTCTTCTGCATAGGTTCTTGAGCAGGCAGGTCTTTGATGAAGATACCCTATTTAGGAATACGTGGTCTAAAGTCACTCTGTTTTCACATTATCCAGTGGTGAGTCTGTTAATTTTCGTCTATGCAAAACAAAGCTGCTCTGATGAGGGTTGAGCCAGGCACTGATCTATGAATATAGCAGTATGTCATTAGAAATGCTTGTATTATTTTGTGCCTTTAAAGAATGAGAGTTTTGGGTTTCACTTAAGTTCTGGGCAAGTTTAGAAATGTGAGGTATGGGTTCTATCACATGGAGTAGACTTTCAATCCAATAAAAAAGCGGTTGGTTACCCGTTTAACATGTGTGCCTCTGCTGCACCAGTATATATTGCACACAGGTAACTGCTACAGGTTGTGGGATTTGTAGCTGGAGATCTTAAAATTACCTCTCTCCTCAGTAGTGAAGACAGTCCCTCCAGCACCAGGCTACTAGTCAGTAGCAGGAAAGCTTCTGCTTAGGTATCAGCGCGACTTCTCAGTGCTTGGTGATATGTGGATGCATGCTGGCTTTAATTTAGCAATGGGGAACAACCAATAGCTTTGGAAGAATCCTGTGGTATTTGGAGTCTCCTGTTCCTGGCACTGGAGGTTTCACTTGGAGTCAAGAGCTATCTGGTAGAAGCATTGCTTCCCCTACTATTCGGTGATACACCAGTTAGATCCCATATATATATATATATATATATATATATATATATATGGAAGCTTTTTCAAGTGCCCTTTAGTGTTGGTTGTCTCTCCCCACGTTTACCCTTCTCTCCCGTCTCCCTTCCTATTTAATTCTTCTATTTGTTTTCCTTTATCTCTCTAGAACACTATATTCCATTTCCTTTCCTTGGGAATTCCTTCCCCTTCTCCTGGTTCCTTATGAGGTACCTAACCTCTGGGGTTATTTATATTGTAGCATTATATTTTGAAGGATTTAAAGCTAACAGCCACACATAAGAGAAAACATACAATATTTATATTTTGGGGTCTGAGGTTATCTCATCCAGGATGATTTTTTTTCTAGCTTTATTCAGTTATTAGATGACCATCTAGGCTGTTCCAATTTTTGGCTATTATGAATCAAACAGAAATTAACGGGAATGAACAAACATCTCTGTAGTAGGATGTAAAGCCCTTTGAGTACATGCCCAAGAGTGGGATAGCTGAATCTTGTGGTGTATCAATTTTCAGTGCTTTAAGGAACCCTCATACTGATTTCCATAGGTTGTGTGCTCGTTTGCACTTCCTCCAGCAGTGAATAAGTGTTTCCCCTTTCCCACGGCCTTGACAGCTGTCATGTGTTTTATTGATCTTGGGCATTCTGACTAGGGTTAGATGAAATCTGAAAATAGCTTTAATCTACATCTCTCTGGCTATGAAGAAAGACTAACAGGGCAGCAGGAGAGAGTCAGGCCACTGCTGTTCACACGGAGAGACTGGGTCCCAGGGAATGGAGGTGAGGAGGAGGCGGGGCTCCTGCGGGCAGGCAGCATGGAGGTGAGGAGGAGGGCGGGGCTCCTGTGCCTCAAGACTAAGTCTGAAAAGATCAGAATGGAGGACAGGAAGGATAATGAAAATCACCTGCCTTCATCGCAGCCTTGTGTGGCCATTGGGGTTTCTTAGCTATCAGTTTCTTAGTACCTTGTTTGATCTAGAAGAACCTGATGTAGGAATGTAGGAATTGTTTCCTTAAGGAGTTTCAAAACAGAAAAATGATCAGAAGAGTAAGTTTTGCTTAAAAATTTTAAAATTATATTTATGTATTCATAATTTTTGGAAGGGACATTTGCTGTGGCCCTGAGCGAAAGTCAAAGGACAGCTCCTTCCACCATGTGGGACTTGCAGACTGAACTCTGACCATCAGGCTTGGTGGCAGGTACCTTTACCTGCTGAGCCGTCTCAATGGCCCTCATTTAAGTTGTAGAATTTGAAAAAAAGTCATTACCATCATTATTGTTGAATTTTTACCTTTGTACTAGATTGTCACAAATGGAAAATTTCATAGTTCTGCATAATGGTAGGAGAACACAGATGAGTTTTTAGAAAAATGTGCACTGTCAGGTGATGGTAGTATTTACAGGTAGTTGAAGGGTCATCACTGAAAGTGCAGTAGGCGCACCATGTTGATCTGAGCAGTTTTATATTCTTAATATTGTTCTTAAAACAATATTCCGAAGCTGAAGTCACCCAGGGCGACTGAGGCCAAAGGGCAAGTAATGTGAGGCTTCCTTGGTGTAGAAGAGCTACACCAGAGCTTTTCTCAAATCGAAGACACGTGCACATGTACACGGCAGATGACCGAAGAGACTGGTGCTGCAAAAACAAATTGTAAATCCTCTTCGCTCTCAGGTAGTTGTCAGTAGCCACACTTCATTTCTGTAAAAGCTAAAGAATGGGTGGAAGCGATGCTTGCTGTGATTGTTCTGGTTTCAGGGCCTCGTCTGCTGTAGTACAAGAGATGACAGTGGCTCTGCCCAGAGCTTGGCCTACCCAGACTCTTCCTGTATGACTTAAGTTCTTTCGCGCACACCACATCACTTTGAGGTTAAAAGTCACTCTTCTAATTTTTCAAAATATCTTGGAAAATAGGAGAAAATATAAAGTGTAAGAAAATTTTGGTGCAAGGTAATATTCTTTATCCTTCAGTAACCACTGCCAGTGGTAGCTTGATTTTAAAGTTCAGTGTTAAACTGCTACTTTGCATATATTTTCTCAAGCCTATACTCACTGGCTTATAACTTCATTAAATGGATATTGTTCTCCTTATTTAAAGTGTGTGTGTGTGTCTGCAAATGTGTCATCGCATGTGTGCTTAGGTCAGAGGACAGCTTGTGGTAGTTCTTCTTTTCCTACATGTAGGTACAGGGATCAAAACCAAGTTGTCAGGGTGGATGGCAAGTGCATTTACCCACTGAGCCATCCCACCAGCCGCGGTACAGTTTCCGGATTGGTGTCAGTAACTGACTTAGGAAGAAGTAGATTGAAGGTGACAACTAAAGCGTTTACATCTTGAAGTCACATCAGGTACATGTAAGAGCTTGGTAGACGCTGTCCCCTTTCAGTCTTTATGATAATTGAAGTCACTGCAGAGAGCCAGTGAGGAAGTGCTAGGGAACGTGTGCTCTTCCTCCCTTTGGATGCCTCTTTCCTGGCCTTTCTCTGAAAGAACCAGTATCTTCTAAATCTCTGTCCTTCACTTCTTCCAACATTAAATGTGGAGAATGTTATATTTTGTTTGTTTATTGAGTTGAGAGGCTATATTTTCAAGACTCATGTTTTTTCTCTTTCTTATAGAATTTACCATCAACGGTTGTAGCTCACGTTCTTGATCCTCAGCCTGGAGAGAAGATTCTAGATTTGTGTGCAGCCCCTGGAGGCAAAACTACACATATTGCAGCCCTGATGCAGGACCAGGTAAGATGTCTTCAGGGCAGGCTCCCTTCAGACAGTTCCCCCAGCCACTGAAGGGTAAGATGTCTTCAGGGCAGGCTCCCTTCAGACAGTTCCCCCAGCCACTGAAGGGAACCTCGGAAGCTACATAGTAGCTTCGGCCATTTACATAGTTCATGGCTGTGATCTCAAGAGACTGCCATCTTGCTAATACAACTCTAGACTTGTTCCCTTACAGGATTATTTAACTGAAATACTTAAGAGATATTTTCTTGTTCTTAGTTTTGAGATTTTAAATTTAGATGGGCTACTAAGGTATAAACCACCACTAAAAAATTATTTTAGACAATGTTATCTATTCCTCCGTTGAGGGACATCTGGGTTCATTCCAGCTTCTGGCTATTTTAAATAAGGCTGCTATGAACATAATGGAGCATGTGTCCTTATTACGTGCTGGGGAATCCTCTGGGTATATGCCCAGGAGTGGTATTGCAGGATCTTCCGGTAGTATCATGCCCAGTTTTCTGAGGAACCTCCAGACTGATTTCCACAGTGGTTGTACAAACTTTCAACTCCACCAGCAGTGGAGGAGTGTTCCTCTTTCTCCACATCTTCGCCAGAACCTGCTGTCTCCTGAGTTTTTGATCTTAGCCATTCTGACTGGTGTGAGGTGAAATCTTGATACAGAAAATGTGGTATATTTACACTATGGAATACTACAGCTATTAAAATCAATGAATTTATGAAATTCTTAGACAAATGGATGGAATTAGAAAATATCATCCTGAGTGAGGTAACCCAATTACAAAAGAACATAAATGTATGCACTCACTAATAAGTGGATATTAGCTCAGAAGCTTGGAATACCCAAGACACAATTCACATATCAAATGGTATCCAAGAAGAAGGAAGGAGAGGCCTGGTCCTAGAAAGGCTCAAAATGCAGCAGTGTAGGGAAATACCAGGACAGGGAAGCAGGAAGGGGTTGATTGGGGAACAGAAGGAGGGAAGAGGGCTTATGGGACTTATGGGAGAGGGAAGCCATGAAAGGGGAAATCATTTGAAATATAAATAAAGAATATATCTAATAAAAAAATTAAAAAAAGAGAATATTATCAGCATGACATCATCTCTGTGGTCTATGTGCACATAACAGTACACATATAAACATCCCTGTGAACTTTCATTTGCATTTCTAGAAAAGAAAGTAGTCTTGATAATGTTTCTTTATCACAAATGTGAGTGAGTTTGATCCTGGGTAACTTCACCCAATTTTTACTGCATTTTTCTCTTTACATATGAATGTGCCAAAGAGATTTCTTTTATCATGGGCAGGTTTTATCTGTGTTCAAAACTCATTAATGTTGTAATCATTTTTTTATTCAATTGAAGAAACAAGACCATTTGTTGCTACCTTTTCTGTTTCAAGCTGTACAGTACTGAATGCTTGCTAAAATTTAACCTGCAGAGAATGCGGGAGTGCGCAATGTGGAGTTGAAGGTACCTAGATGCTTTTTGTGATGTTTGTGTGCTCAGGAGGATATTTAAGTGAGAAGGTGATAACACCGGGGAGAGAGAATGACGACTGAGTAGGAGCGATGGGCCAGAAAATGAGGTGCAGGAGGCGTGGGGGGTGGGGTAGCGTGAAACAGTTTACCCTGGAAACAGGAGTGGATCGGAACACATGCAGTAGTACATGCTGGGCAGTCTCTCCCTTGTTTCAGTCTTCTTAATAAGCAGGAAGCAAAAAGAACAGATGCAGAGGATACGGATTTTGAGAGTGAGATAACAGCCTAGAAAGCTGAGTCCAACACTGAGATATGGACACGTCCAGTTTTTACTAGGCAGTCATGAATGTCTGTCATGAATGTGTCCTTCAGAACTTTATCGTGAGGGTAGTCTATGTGATTGTACGATTTTTGGCTGTGTAGGGGTGGGTACGAAATTGACGAAGAGCTGACTTAGCTACGGGAGAGCTTGTAAAAATATGCAGCAAGAAGCATGCTGTGTATATAGTTAGGATGGACAGAGAGGGTGACAACCTTCTGCTTCTTCCCTTGGGGTGTCTGGGCACTGATATCCTGGGCTCTGATATCCAGTGACACTGCTCTCTTAGATGATAGTCTGTGAAACAGGAGCTCTCTTTATTGGTGTGGGGGGGAGGGGAGGAGGATGTAACAAGAGGTATATAAATCTTGGGGTACTGGTTTCCAAAGTGTACAGTATTTGCTGGGGCTGATGTGCTGGGAATGATTTATTTGCGTTAAGAAGGATCCCAGGTGCTATACCATGTAATCTGGCCTAGAGGGAAGTGAGTTCCACTAGAAGGGAGGTGGGGTTAGTGGGGCTATGTGCCCTGGCAGTGCAGGCTGACACTAGGGAGAGAGGAGCCTTGCTCTTGCTGGCCTCAAGATGAGATCACCTGGGTGTGGATACTTCTCCACCTCGCTTTTCCAGACCTGTTCCCAGTTGCACTTGCCCCACAATGTGTCACAGAACCTTAAATGATTAAAGAGTGTAACTTATAAATGGACACTTCAGGGGACAAGGCATGATGGCAGCTGGCGTGTCAAGGGTTAATTTTTGGAGTATTTAATGTACCTACCTTTTCAGTTTACTCAGAACATAGATGTGATTACTAATGCTGCTATGAAAATGTTATGGTCTGCCTGTAATTTATAATATATTGGTTGTGTTTGTTAAAAGTAGCTTGCCTAGGGTGGGTGCGATGCTGAGGATTGGACCAGTGCTGTGCACCCGCGAGGCAGGGGCACTCTTCATGGCGCTGTGCTCCCCAGGAGTTCTACTGTCTGTAGTGAAACAAGCCTTTCCACAGAGAGTGGATATTTAGGAATAATCCACTCTCTCTGATCGTATGATGCTGTTTAAAACCACATGCCTTGGTGGCATACAAGTAAACATTTGTTGAGCTGAGGTAGGTTAGGGGATTTGTGCTGCTCTGAAGGCATGGGTACAGCTGCAGATAAGCGATGTTTCTGGTAATGCTGGGTAGAGTCAATCACTTGGTTCCTATGGTTTTTACTTATCTAAAATGACTTCTGAGACAGCTGGGATGCCCTGCCTCTCTGGTCTCTGTGTCTGTCTCTATTGCTGCACCTGAAGACCAGCCCAGCAAAGGGCTGTAGTTAAGGTTGTTGTCCACTGCCCATTTTATGTGCCTTCTTACATCCCATTTACCGTCTTGCTGTCAGACAAAAGTAGCCATGCGGCCTAGTCCTAGAGTAGGTAGGCTGTTGGATACTTCGGGTTAGCTGGAGCTTTTGATTCTTTTTGTTATTAGTTAAACAAGTATATAAAAGCAGCTTCTAGCTAGTGCATTTGTGAGGGGATTCACTCTCTCTGTAGTCTAGTTGAGCCTCATTTGCCTCTTTCCTACTTTCTCCGTTTAGTTCACCTTAAATGTCAAGGTTTTGCCTGTCCAACCTGTTTGTCAAGTTGTTGGATTTGTTAAAGCCCTGATGGTATCTAGTAACATGACCAGAAATCTCATGTGTTATAGTTTTGATGCAAGTGGCATATATGGTGATATATACATTTTTTTTCAAACAAAAAATTTTCAGAAGAGTCAATCCGACATGTAAGGACTGTTACTTCATAGCATCACCCTTTGACTCAATATATTCTTAGAACTTAACCATGTGACTTTGCCTTAAGTCTGGCCTAAGTAAGATATTTTAAGTTAGTTTCATTATGACATTTCCATATACATTTACCATTATACTTTGTTTCTCTTCCTCTCGCTCATCCCACCTCTCATTCTGGGCCCCCTTCTTCCCCACAAATCAACTTCTGTGTACATGTCACATGACTTCCGTTGTTGTCCCTGCTTCCCACCTCCCTTAGGATTACTTTCTCTATTCTTATGGTGCACACACACACATACACACACACATACACATACACACACACACACACACACACACACACACACACTTTTGCATATGGGAGAACATATACAATACTTGTATTTTTGAATCTGGCTTTTTTTGCTTACACACTGATCTCTGGTTCTGTCCATTTTTCTTGCAAATGTCATTCAAATTTCGTTGCATGTATTTTCTTGAGAACACATTTGTCTGTGTTTATCAGAGAAGTTGCCTGTGGTTTTCTTTGTTGTGCTGGTTTTGGTATAAGAGCATTATTGGCTTCAAGAGTGAGTTTGAAGATTTTCCGTAATGTTGACGTTAGTTAGCTCCTCTTTCCAAGTGTGATGGAGGCCAGTGTGGAGCTTTCCAGTTCTGGGAGTTTCTTTCAGAGTCTTCTTAATGTTCTTCATCCCCATTGATGCTAGAGATCTGCTTACATTCCTGATTTAATTTTAGTAGATCATCATATGTGTTTAGGAATTTATCCATTCAGTCTAGATTTGCTAGTCTTTTGGAACATAAGTTTTCAAAGTAGACACTGATGAGCTATATTTCATCAACATCTGATATAACACCCTTAATTTTTTCTATTTTTAAGTTTATTAATTGGGTCTTTTTCTTTTTGGAGGGACTTGTTTTAGGTAGAAGTTTATTAGTCGTATTCATCTTTTCAAGCAACTTTTGGTTGAGTCTGTGTATTATTGTTTTAGACTACATTTGACTGAATCTTGCCTTTGTTATTTTTTGCTTTTGTGCTGAATATTTCCTTATATTCCTGAGATCTTAAGAAGCATCATGAGGTTATGTATTTGAGAACTGATTTTTTTTTTAAAAAGGTAAGTACTCAGCAACAACAACAACAAAAAACTCAAAAAAAAAAACTAAAAAAAACCCAAACAAGTTCCTTTTTCATAGAGCTTGCTTAGCTACATCCTAGATGTTGTAATAACTTTTTGCTTTTACTTTTTCTCCTAATTAAAAAAAAAAAACCTCAATTGTTTCAATGATTGATAAATATATTTTTATTTTTTTCAGTTCCTATATACATGAATAGTTTCTATAGTTGCTCTTACTGATTTTAGCTCTATTATAGTACAGTCTGAAAGTTCCAAAGAAATTATTTTCCTTTTTTTTACATTTAAGAAGACATGACTGTGGTTTAGAATATAGTTGATCTTCGAGCAGGTTCATGGTTAAATGAATATTCTGTTTGTGTTGGATGGGATATTTTTGTAGGCTCTATAAAGTTAAATTCATTTTGTTTCTGGTTTATTTGTTGATTTCTAGTTTGGATCATTTGACGATCAATAAGACAGCTTCCACAGCTGCTCTGTTGTGTGTGGCCTGTGTAGCCTTTATGCCTAATAATATGATGGTTTTAAAGGGAAGTGAGTAGTAAAAATGGGAAACATAAATTATTATATTTAAAAAGGTAAAGAGAGACTGTTAGTATAATCATCAGCTTACTTGATAACCAGGGCCTCCAATGTGATTGGTGGGAATGAGCACCAGGCCAGCTTGGAGGGGCTTTCAACAGGGCTGAGGCTGAGGCTGAGGCTGAGGCTGAGGCTGAGATAAGCTATTCCAAGCAGTCAGATATTTTATACCTTTATCAAAGCAGAATACAACAGTAAGTGCCAGGATAATGGTGGTTGCATGCTAATCCCCTAACCCTAATGTCAGCTGGCAGTGGTGGCACACGCCTTTAATCCCAGCACTTGGGAGGAAGAGGCAGGCAGATTTCTGAGTTTGAGGCTAGCCTGGTCTACAGAGTGAGTTCCAGGACAGCCAGGGCTACACAGAGAAGCCCTGTCTCAAAAAACAAAACAAAAGATTAATGTCTAAGACTGTTTGCCAAACTTGTCCATGCTTCGCTGGCATCCAGGGACAGAGAGACGCAAGGGTTGTGAATGCTTCACAGCCAGAGGCAGTGGCTCCGATTCTCAGGACTGAAAGGCACACAGTGCCCCAGGATCCATGTACTCTAACCTGAAGAAAGCTATGACACAGATCTCTCCTGGCAGCCAGACCAGTCCAATGCCATGGTTCTCTGCATGTTAGTAAGAGAAACATGGGAGGAAGCCATGGGACAAAAAAGAATAAAAGACAATAAAATGGATTTTTCTACTAATAAAACATGCATTAAAAGATAAAACTTATGACAGGATATAAAAAACATGAAATGCTTTACAACACAGTAAAGTAAAAATACTGCTAACATGTATGCTAAAAAGAAAAAAGGGAGGTGTGGAGAGAAAAGATGAAGTGCTGGAGTAGTGTCTGTTGGTGTCCTTGACACAGAGATGAGTCCTTGGCACTGGGCAGCTGAGATGAGTCTGGCCACCTGTCTTTCTGTGGTTTATGCTGGTGTTGAGCCTGCGTTGGCTCCTGGTTCACACCTGACTGTCAGGATTTTATTAGCTTTCCTTTGCACCAGGGGCCTCAGGTGGCCACACTTAGTTTACAGTCAACATGGGGAGCTTCCCTCTCCTGGAAAGCTCTGGATCTTAGCCTCTGTTGTTCTCCCAGTACACAGGGATGGTCACAAAGAACAACAGCCCTGAGACGAGCCGGGTGCAGTAGGAGGAGCTGTCTGCATGTTTGTGACGCCTCCTGAGTCACCATTCCCTCCACTCTGGCATTCTTGGGGCTTTGAAATGTCTTCTTTGGGAATCTACAACACTGATGGTGCTAGAGCCACCTCTGACCTCAGGCTCAGTCCACCAGGCGGCAGTGTGTTCCCAGTGAGTGAGATAGTGAAGAGGCTCTCTGGGCATGCCCTTTCTGACTTGAGTGGAGCTTCCTGCAGCCTGAACTTTTGAGGCAGTCAGTGCCTGGTCCTCCTGCCCAGCCACCAGATCTGGAGCAGTTTCCATTTAAATTCCCTGCCGTATGGTCCTTGCCTATTCTCCAGGCCCAAGGAAGTTCATTGTAAATAATAACATCCCTCCTGAGATAGCACCCACTGAGTCCTAGGGAGTAACCACTGGGACTCTCCTCCACTGCTGACCTCCAGAGGTGCTGCTTCAGCAAAACCCGTTCAAGACTCTGTCCTAAAGTAGGATTGCCAGTCTCTCCTCACCAGGGCCACCTGGGATCACACTGCTGAACTGTGTTCCTGGCATTGCCTCTGTGGCTCTGACTTGCCTCCTGTTTCCTTTTTGGAGGACTCTTTCTTTACACACAGTCATAGTTAAGGTTCCATTGCTGTGACGAGACACCATATGACAGCAACTCTCATAAAGGATTCATTCAACTGGGTCTGGCTTGCAGTTCATAGGTCTAGTCTATTATGACAGAAATCAAGGTTGTATGCAGGCAGACATTGTGGTGGAGAGGAGCAAGTGTTCTGCATCTGGATACACAGGAAGCAGGAAGAGGAAGTAAGCTACTGGGCCTGTCCTGTGAAACCATAAAGCCCACCCCAGTGACACACTCCTCCAACAAGGCTACGAGTCCTAATCCTTTGAAATAATGCCACTCCTGTGAGTCTGTGAGAGCCATTCTCACTCAAACCACTACACTGGTTCTTCTGCTTCACTGGGCCACACTCCTCAGGGGCTGCTCAGGGGCCACCCGATCCTGGAGAACTTTATGCCTTTCCAAAGAATTTTGCTGTGCCACATAAACGATTGGGGTCATGGCATCTCATTTTGGTTACCATAGTTCAAATAATTTTGCGTACTGTGAAAATTTTAAGTCGAGGATGAGTTTTTCCAGATACTCATTTCTGCATAACTCCTTGAAGCTAGATATTCCATAGAGGAAGTTCTGCTCTTTCATAGGTGAGCAGTCACTCGAGATTGGTGCTGGTCTGTTTACCTTCAGGAATGTTTCTAAGTTTTTGAAAATATTGCAAATAACTTTTTTCAGTTTTGATTTATGTAGATTAGGTTGAAGAACAATTGGCAGGCATGTGTTTAAAATAAAGACAAGATATTTAAGGAGTTACTATTTCAGTGCTGGGAATGACTGGAGGACATTGTGCTTGCTAGGAAGCCCTCTACCACCGCCAACGGAAATTTGAAGTACATTTGGTTAAGAAATTCAGCAGGTAGGGCGGGAGGATAGCAAAAAGCACCTATTACACTGGTCTCTGGTATTGCTGACTTTCATAACTGCTTTATTTACACTCCATTTTCATTTTTTAGGGAGAAGTAATAGCATTGGACAAAATAGCAAGTAAAGTGAAAAAATTAGAGCAGCACGCTTCATTATTAGGGCTCCATTCTATCCGGGCATTTTGCTTCGATGCAACAAAGGCACTTCAGCTTGATGTGACGGATGGTGCAGAAGGTAACCTGAGTTTGCGTTTCTTGGTCTGTGGGTTTTTTCTCATGATTTCATGTACTCGTTGGATCTTGTTTCAGGTATGAAAGTGATGTAACCAGAAAGTAATTACGGCAGTGTGTCAGTGTTTATGTAATATTTAATGCAATGTCTATGTTAATGCTTTAATGTGTTAATGTTTTGATGGCAAGACACTCGAAGTTTACTCTTGACAGCTTTGAAATGCAATATATATTATTACTAAGTATAGAATCACACTGTGTACTGGAGGTCAAAACTGTACTCTTCCTGTCTACGTAAACTTCGCAACTTTTCCATAGTTTTGCCCTGTCCTTTCTTGCCATTGATAATCACTGTCTCTGTCTGCTTCAATATGTTTGACTTTTTAGCTTTCAGATATAACTGGTTTTGAGGGCTTGGCTGATATAATATCTTCTGGATTCATCATGTTCTTGCAAGTGTCAAGGTTTCTTCTCAAGGCTGAAGAGTGCTGCACTGTGTGCATGCACTGCACCTCTTCTTATCAATACTTGCTGGTGGACACCTGATTCTGTAGCATGACTGTTCTAAGTGCTGAAGTGAACACGAGAGCATAGTTCTCTGTGACAACTGCTCCTAGCCATGTATGTCCACTGGCATTCTGACTCTGCATCACACAGCACTTAACCTGCTCTTCTCACTAGTGGTTACATTTATCTGTTTACATGGTACACGTGTGCTCTCTTCCTCCATGCTCTGACCAGGGTGTTTTGTGTTCTCGTCTTTTGAGAACAGTCTCCTCACAGGGCCAGGTTGTATGTCTTGTGGTTTTCATTGCATTTTCTTGAAGGCTTGCTGTTGTGAGCATCTCTTTCCTATACCCACTAGCCACATTGTCCTTTGAAGAACAGCAAATGCCCATAGAAATGCTTCACTCTTTGACTTGTGTGTTAGTTGCTGTGATAAACACCTGGTAAAAGCAACCAAAGGAAAGGATCCTTTTGCCTCACAGTGCGAAGGTGCACCTTGGTTTACTGACCTACCCATCATAGGGAACTTGGTGTTAATGTCCTCCTGGTCACGGTGGGGAAGGTGTATGTGATGTTGAATGCTTCTCTGGCTGTGGTAGGAGGAACACGAGAAACTGGCCACATTGCATCATAGGAGGCAGAGACAAGGGCTGCTGTCCGCTGCTTCACCCTCCTTGTTCTCAGGACCTCATTCTGTAGAATGAGGCTGCCAGCTTTGGCCTGGGCCTCCTCCCCAGTCAGAGGTCTCTGGAAACGCCTCCACACACACCCTTACTCACACCTCCAGATGTGTGTTTCTTAAGTGGCCTCAAATACACTGAAGTTAGTGACGAGCCATGACAGCAGTGACTAGCTGGGTTTGGTTGGTTGGTTTTCAGTGCATTTATGCTGTCTTTTGTCTGAACTATTTAATCCATTTTTTCCAGTAAATAACTGAACAGTGAAGCCTTGCTTGAGCCATTTGTTCCTTATTGCCTTAGTGCTGTATAGATGTGTTTTCTCCTGTGTTGTTGTCTTCTTTTGAATTAGCGGTGTTTATATTATGCTATGTTTTTAACCTTCTGTTTATCTACTCTACATTTTGATAACCCCTCTTATCAACTGTACTGTCAAAGATAGCCATCACAGGCCATTTGAAGCTAATAATGACTGAATTTATTATTAAAACCCGTTTTTTAAAATTCCCCATTTTATTTCGTTTTATTGCATAGTTTATGCATTTCTATATTGTATGCCCCTAAACAAATTATTGTATCTTACTGGTTTTGGTGGCGTGAATGAGATGCCCCCATAGTCTCAGGCATTTGAGCTTCCTATTTTCCTTTGTGCCCTGGGAACATCTTTTGTTTTGATCTTTTTTTAACAGTATATCAATAGCTAACTTAGTATAACTTTAAAGTAGCAAGAAGAACAAGGTGTTAGACACTTGCAGGCTGTAAAGCAGAGGAAGGCTCTGTGGACCTAGAACTTCCAGCTTCTGGAAGGAGCACAGCTTAGCTGCTGTAGGCTCTACACAGAGCAGGCTCTACACAGAGCAGGCAGGTCCTGAGCCTTGGCCTGCCCTGGAAGATCACCTGTCCAGGGCTCTAGATACTCCAGTCTGTAACTTACCAGAATGGATGCAACTTGGTGGGTAAAAGAGACTGTGAAGGTTGTGAGAGGAAGAGCTCATGAGGAGGAGAAAATCTGTTCTCCATCCCCGCTGTCTTCCTTTCCCCACCCTAGCAAGGGTGATGGTGGTTGTCTGCACCATTTGCCTATGACTTCATACTGGGGACCACTGGAAAGAATGAAACCAAACTTTTAATATGTGACATTTATGTAAGCAGGTTAAAAAAAAACTAAAGCTAAGAAAATATTGTGGCAAATATTCATAGAATATTATGGGGAAGGTTCATATCTTCTATATACAAGAGCTGTCCTGTTCATTAAGAAAGACAGGGGTTTCAGCAGGGAAAGGCTACAGAAGAGTTGTACCTACTTAAAGGAAAACCACAACTGGTCAATAAAATAAAACACCATTGTGATGAGGCTTTTGGGGAACAGGTGCACACATTCATGATAAGGACAGTATGGAGTATACTATAATCTCTCTTTTGTTGGGGGGGGGAGTTACCAGTATACATCAAAAAATGAAGATTTCTTTGAAAAGTATTTTTCCATGACAGTAAATGAAGTAGAGCGAAAATGTTCTATATGGAGGTGGGTTAAGTTGAAAATGGCTTGTGTCTTAATGTCCTAAACAGATAAAAACAGAAGGTAATTCTGGGTTTAAATAAAAGTTTCAATAACAATGCCAAGCCTACAGTTAAGAACACAAGTTCAATGAGCCCAGTTTCACGACTTTCCCCAATAACACCAAACATCAGCAAGCACTCATAAGCACATGAGGGAAACTGGATAATGAATCATAGTGGATAGTAGCCAGGCACATTGCTGTAAACCTGGAAGACCAACAGATGGCAGCTAGACCAGCATGTTTGATTGGAGCCTGACAGACTGATTTTTCAGGAGCTGCCTGCAGGGGAGAGGCACGGGGCAGTTACCAAGGGGGAATCAGTTCTTTGATGATTGGTGAGCAGAATTAGTACTAGGTACTGCCTCTGGGGCAGTATGGCTTCTGACACAGAGTTAAAAGTCTTATTGCTTTGTTGTGGCTTTGTGTTACATTAACAGAACTCATCTGTCACAACTGCATTTTGATGGTCTTACAAAGTCAAATCTGTATGAAGTATAAGCATTCTTAGCTTAGCCAAGTACTTGCTTAAAGGGAGAAATGACTTCTCATTAATTACTATCTTGGATTATGATGGTGATCCAAGACGGTATCATTTTGCTTATATCTCAAGAGTGCTCTATTCTAGACCTAGATGTGAGATGACAGGGAATGTTTCTAATTGTATTTTGTAGGGGCACCTCCATTCTTACCAGAATCTTTTGACCGAGTTCTCCTTGATGCACCCTGCAGTGGAATGGGACAGAGGCCAAATATGGCTTGTACTTGGACTTTGAAGGAAGTGACATCATATCAGCCACTGCAGCGAAAGCTCCTTAATGTGGTACGTGATGCTTCTTTGCTGTGAAGAAACTGGCTGTTGCTAGTTAGTGTTCAGGCTACCAAGACTGTTGTGTGTAGCAGCACCATTCCCTGTGGCCAAAGGGTGGAGCCAGTCAGGAGTCATAGGCGAAAACTGGATGCACAGGCTTTAGTATGGCCACATCGAATATTTATTCAGCCTTAAAAAGAAGTGAAATTTGGTATATGCTGTAATATGAATGGCCCTTGGAGACTTTATGCTAAATGAAGTAAACCAGACACAAAAGAAAATATTTTTGTTTTATCTCAATTACAAAGCAATTAGAATAGGCAAATTCCTAGGAATAGAAAGTAGAAGAAAAGGAGTTATGTTGAGAGAAAGGGTAGTTACTGATTAATGGTTACAGAGGTACAGCTTGGGATGTTTGCACAAATCAACACTTAATGTCATCCAATCATTTAGATAACATGATATCATTTATGTTAACTCTTTTTTGCTACACAGACAAGGAAGAGATTGGGAATACTTAGCATTTTGTTTGAGTAACTTTAGTGTTTTGAGACAGGGTCTCGCTGTGTGTCCTAAGCCCGACTCAAGTTCTAAATATTTTTCCCTCAGCCTTACAAGGGCTGTGATGCTTGGTGTATGAACCATCAAACATACTTATGGCTTTAAACACAGGAGGCTTTTCTTTATGTTGACCCAGCCTTTAAAATATACAGCTGTCTATAGCATGTTTGAGACTTGTAGTTAATCATAAACTTTCTATGCCTTAAGTGAAAGTAAAACAACAAAAACAAAACCATACTTCACTAAGTAATTCATGCATCATTACTAATTGATGTAAAGAATTCAGTATGAATAAATTACTCTTTACTCTTCCTGGCTTAATTTAGTTATCAGATTAGAAAGTCGTAAGTCTTATAGGGTAACACATTATTAAAGTAGGCATGATAACCTCCAGAATGTAGAAGGATCATAACAACTGAAAATTTAATTGATTTAGTACATTACAAATAGACTATTTGAGAATTCTTGTTATTAAACTTAGTAGATTTCAAAGCAAGAAGTACTTCTATTTTATTTTAATTTCAATTTTTCTATTTTAAAAAATCATGAAAAAATTATGTCCAGGTATATGTTTACTTGTCTGTATATGCACCACCTGCATGCAGGAGTCTAAATAAGCCAGAGTCTAACTGGAGTTACAGGTGATGGATAGGTGCTGAGAACTGAACCTGAGCCCTGTGCCAGAGCAGTAAGCACTCTCAACTGAGGAGCCACTTTCCAGGCCCAGTACAATGATCTTTTGATGATAAATAGGTTAGTTATTTCTTCCCTTTCCTCCAGTGATAATATACACATAACAATAATTAATGTGCTGTAATTAGTCTCTAAGGTTGTCTTTGAGGACATTTCTGCTCATTCTCTCTTCCTGCCTCCTTTCAGACACAAAGGAAGCATGGGCTGCCTATTATTTAATTACTTTCAGAATAGTCATCAAGGAACACACCTTCGTCGGAGAAGTACCAAGTGGCACAAAGGGCTCTTTCCACACAAAGTACACTTTGCACTGAGAATAAAATTAATTTACTGTTTTATTGTTTTTTTTTCATCTGTTGTTTTTAAGTCACAGTGAAAATTGAAATTCAGAAAGGATACTGAGAATAGAGAGCAGAGGCCCTCTGTACCATGACTAGAGGGTCAGCACTGAGGGAAACCCTGAGAGCAGGTGTTGAGGCATAGCTAAACACTGAGAATGTGCGAACACTTAGGATCCGACCTGTCTCCATTTGAGCCACGACTCTCTACAGTCGTGGCTCTGGGTCTGTTGATTTCCAGTTGGAGCACTAGAGAGCACAATATCTATTGGAATAGCTCACTGAAACAGTAGCCTGGAATCATGGCTGTTAAGGATTCTTTGAGAAAGTCCATGTGAAAGTCTTTAGCATAGTGGCTGGCACAAAGTCACAAGGTTTACACTGCTTTTATTTTTTGGATTTCTCTATTGTTAGAGATTTTATTTCTGAAATAGATGTATCAACTGTTATTACCAAATGTGTATAAAACATTCATTTTATTTATCTTTTATTCATTTATTAATTTAAAAAATATTTTATGTATTTATATTCCAGTCATTCCCCCACCCCCATCCAATCCCCACTCCCACAGTTCCTCATCCCATTCCTCCCTCCCCTTGCCTCTGAGAGGGTGCTCTTTCTCTCCACCAGGCCTCCCCTGGTACATTAGGTACATCTTCTGCCACTGAGGCCAGACCAGGCAGTCCTCTGCTGTATATGTGCCAGGGCCCAGGACCAGTCCATGTATGCTGCCTGGTTGGTGGCTCAGTGTCTGAGAGATCTCAGGGATCTAAGTTAGTTGAGACTGCTGTTCTTCCTATGGGGTCGCCCTCCTCCTCAGCTTCTTCCAGCCTTCCCCTGATTCAACTTTAGTCCAACGGTTGGGTGTAAGTATCTGAGTCTGTCTCAGTCAGCTGCTGGTAGGGCCTCTCAGAGGACAGCCATGCTAGGCTCCTGCCTGTAAGCATAGCATAGCATCAGTAACAGTGTCAGGCCTTGGTGTCGTCCCCCCCTTCCCATGATATGGATCCCAAGTTGGACCAGTCACTGGACTCCTTTCCTTTAGTTTCTTCTCCATTTTTTCTCCCTCCAGTTCTTTTAGACAAGAACAGTTCTGGGTCAGAAATTTTGGCTGTGGATTATCTATCTACTTGAGGTGGACTCTTCTAGTTCCTTCTTCTCATTGTTGGGCATTTTGGCTCAGGTCACCCCCATTGAGACCTGGGAGTCTCTCACCTTCCAAGTCTCTGGTACTTTCTTAAGGGTCCTCCCACCCACCCCCGAGGCTGCATATTTCCGTTAATTCTGCTGGCCTTCTGTGCTTCTTCCCTTTGTTCCACCCCCTTTCCGGATCCTGTCCCCCTTTCCTCTCCCCTTACCCTCTTCTATCCAGGTCCCTCCCTCACTCTGCCTCCCATGGTTATTTTTGTTTGTTTACATTTCTTTAAGGCACAAGTATAAATTGTGATTTTTTGAGAGCTTTTTATTAAAATTATAAACAAAAGTATGACTTTGCCAAAAAAAGAAAAAGAAAAAAAAAGGAAACAAAGTTACAAGGTTGGCTGTCTAGATCAAGAGAAGAGGCTAAATATGATCCAAATACCTTGTATAAAATCCACAGAAAACTCACAGGAGATCTCTCTTGGACTTAAACAATGTAAACTTTAGGGATGCAGCACATTGGTAGAGAGCTGGCCTGGTGTGCTAGTTACTTGTTGCTGCTGTGACAAAATGCCTGATGTAACAACTTATGGAAGAAACTGTTTACCGAGGCCCCCAGTGCAGAGATATAGTCCATCACTGTGAGGAAGCCATGGCAGCTGGGGCTTGGGGCAGCTGGTCAGAGAGACGCTGAGAGCAGTGCAAGCTGGTGCTCACCAGCTCTTCTCGGTTCAGAGCCTCAGCTCATGGACTCGTGCAGGGGTCCCACAGTGCAGGGGTCTTACCACCCCACTAACAGAGTCTCCACACTTTGTCACAGGCATGCCTAGAGGCTTGTCTCCTCAGTGACTCTAGATCGTGTGCAGGTGACAGGTAACCATTACTCCTATCATGCATGAAGCCCTGGGTTAGATTCCCAGCAAGACATAATCTCCCTGAGACAGCACACACCTATGGTCCTTGCACTCTGGAAACAGGCAGATGATCCTAAAGTTTAGAGTCATCTTTTGGTAGATGGAGAATTTGAGACCAACCTGGGATAGATGAGAATCTGTTAAAAAAGAAGAAAGAAAAGATAAACTTAAGATGTTTATGAGAAATTTATGTTAGCATAGCAGCACATACACTGATTCTCATTATATACTACTGCATGCAAATACTCCCTAGATCATAACCAAGAAAGCAGACAACCTCTGCCATTCTCTGAGTGCTTGCTCTGCCCAGTGCTGTTGTATTACATGGCATTAGTGCTGCAGAGTAAACTGTAGAAAGAAAGGAGGGCCGTGAGGTTCATGGTGACCAGGAAGAACGTTTCAGAAAGGGGACCTGCAAGCAGCAGTGGGGGCAGCATCATGAAGGAATAAGCAGTGTACAGAAGTAGTTTCTAATCTGGTGCTGGGACCCTCAAGTAGCAGCGACTTTGGGAATTACAGAATTAGCAGGGCAGTGCTACTACTATGGAAGGGCAGAAGTGGGGGGAGGTCAGTATGGCAGAGACACCTCTACAGAGAACTTTGAGAGCTCTTTCAGGACTTCGCTTGTGAAGCTGAGCAGCAGCAAGTAGAAAAACATCGCTCTGGTGTGTGGAGACTGGTGTGTGGAGACTGGTGTGTGGAGACTGGTGTGTAGAGACTGGTGTGTGGAGACCGGCTTGTAGAAGGGCTGGGAAACATCTGGGCAGATTGAACTGTTGTGTAATCTAGTTGACAGGGAAAGAGGCCAGGACTGGGATGATGGTAGTGGATGTCAGGAAACAGCCAAAACTGGGCACATTCACACACACTCGTGTGTGTGTGTGTGTGTGTGTGTGTGTGTGTGTGTGTGTCCATGCACATATTTATTTACTCTATGTGTATACATATGTGCCTGAGTATATACAGTGTATATGTGCCATGTGTGTACAGGCACCAGCATATGTCAGAAGAAAGTTTCAGATCACCTGGAGCTGGAGTTATAGGCAGTTGTGAGCCATCATATGGATGCTGGGACTTGAACATGCGTCTTCTGCCAGAGCAGTGAGCACTTTTACCCAGAGAGCCACATCTACATTAGATATTGAAGGGAGCTGACTAGGGGATAGGAACAGTGAAGGGACTTGAGGCATAAATGGTGCTCTGAGGTTCAGGCCTGGAGCTCTGGGAAGCCTAGGAAGGCTATTGAAGCAGATTTCAGAGGATGGCAAATAGTCATTCGGGGAGTCATTAGCTGAGATCCCAGAAATGTTGACAAGACTACTTAGTTCATACAGATTGAGAAAGGAGGTCTCCTCTACAGATGTGAGCTTGAATATTTGGCCATAAGGATAACATGGGAGGGGAGGTAAGTGAAGGTTCTTTGTGCGAGTCTGAGTCTGTATGTCAGGAAGCTCCAGGGAAAAGTACATGCCGTCTGTAAGTGCACACTGTAGTCTAACTACAGGAAGAGGTCATATCATACAGGAAAATACTGTATTTTCATCTAATGCTTGCAAGGTCTCATGTGCTTTTGCTTTTTGCTTACTTTTGGGGGTTTATTGGGTCTTGTCCCGCATTGTCTGATCACTGCTTCCCTTAGGCAATTCAACTCCTGAAGCCAGGGGGAGTGCTGGTCTACAGCACATGCACAGTAACTCTGGCAGAAAACGAGGAGCAAGTTGCCTGGGCCCTCAGAACATTCCCCTGCCTTCAGCTTCGACCCCAGGTGAGAACACTGAGTGTGAAGTGCACTGGCAGGCTTGGCAGTTCACAGAGGCTGTGCCAGAGCTCTGACGCACTCTGTTCAAGGGTGTTGGTGTGTTTAGACTAACCATGGGCATTCACATGACCAGATGCGGAAGCTTGCCCTCTCTCTGCAGTCTGCTATTGGCCTAAACTGGGGCAGAGCTTGGGTATCTTTCTGTTCCTGTTTATTCCATTTGCTGCCACTAACTGTCTTTCTAAAAAGTCCTTTTCTTTATAGTTAGATGTTTTTTGTTCACATGTATGTATGTATGTATGTATGTATGTATGTATGTATGCATTATGTATACCATGTGCATAGCATAGGGAATTTTTATAGCTGTTTCTAGTTTGTTTTAGTGAGCACTAACATAAATTTTGTTAGGATTTTTATTAAGACAGATTCAATTTTAAGATATTTATTTCTATAGAGATGCTAAGATTTGGAGACATTGAAGTATCTGATGTGGCTTCCTGCACAGCTCTAACAGGCAGTCACAACATAAAGGTTAAAACAATCTGAAATGTCCCAGCACTGGGACACTAAGATAACCCCTCAGAGTCGCCATGAAGCCTGTGTGAAGCAGGAATGGAAGACGCCCCCTTCACTGCCCCCTTCACTGCCATGGCTGATTCGATCTTCGTGACAGCTGTTTCTTCTCCACCAGTGGTCAAACACTTGTCTGTCTGTGGACTTGATCTTTGGCACTAATGGTTTTCAAAAATGACTGAATTCTTTCAGATTCCTTAAAACCTAGTTGATGTAGCCTTGATTCATATATCCTTTTCTAATATGTATTCTTCTAATGTGTGCTAAAGAAGACAACTTTGCTCATAGAGTTGGTATGTCTAAAGGCATTTGTGATGTTTCTGGGACCTGCTCCTTTCACTGTTAGAGAAGATGAGCTGTTCGTTTGTCCATGTCACTCAAGGCCCCACAGTGCTGTCTTTAGTTAGCTTCAGAACTGGGTATTGTGTGTGTGTGTGTGTGTATGTATTATATGTGTATGTATATATGTATATGTGTGTATATGTATGTATATATAGTATATGTGTATGTGTGTATATATATACATATATATATATATATATATATATATATATATATATATATATATATGTATTTATAGTTAGGTAAAGCTGTTTGCTTAGGTCATATAGCTGAGATATCTTAGAGCTGCATTTTAAGTCTACAAGCATCTAATCATAACATTCAGGCCTTTTGTAATGCCATAACACTTGATAAGCATAGAGGATCCTAAATAGGAACTCCGTTATCAGGTGACCATGTGTCACAGCATTTCCACTGTCCTCAAATTGGTACGTGCATTTCACAAAAGCAAGTGTATTCACTTGTACTAATGTTTCTGGACGAGGTCTTACTTAAGCGATGTAGAGGCAACTTACTAATTGCAGCATAGTCAATCAGTTGTGCTCATTTCTTCCCAACAGGAACCACAGATCGGAGGAGAAGGGATGGCGGGAGCTGGCCTGTCACGGGAGCAATTGAAACAGCTGCAGCGATTTGATCCATCTGTTGTGCTGCTGCAGAACATGGATACTAATTCTCTCGGAGATGCCAGAAGGGAAGACATGATTTGGCTGGCCAACAAGGACTGTATAGGCTTCTTTATTGCAAAGTTTCTAAAATGTCAAAGCACAGAAGAGAAGGTTTCTCGGAAATGAAAATTCTGAGGACTGTCTGTGTGGTGCTTTTTCTTACACCAAAGCCAATGTCATGCCAATGGAGTGGCTGCATGGTTGCCCAGGAAACAGGATGATGCTAACGGCTTCCCTGGGTGGCAGAAGCAGTGTGTATGTGGCCCTGGGGAAGTGGGGCTAGGAAAGCACAATCACCCTCATGCTTTATGAAAGGAAAGGAGGACTTGCCTGTGGGGGGGCGGGACTATACTTTCCATTTTAACTCATCAATATTAGTCTTTCCAATGCCATGAATATTAAGTCTTTCTATGTGAAAAAATAGTTTAAAAGAAAAGAATAAACCTCTAAACCTTTCAAGTGGTTATGAAAAACCGTTTTCTGTTTCCAAGATGGTGGTAGTTTCCAGGACACTGACAGTAACACTGACTTCATCATGACTGAGGTAAGTAAGACATCTCTGCCTCTGTCTCTCTCTGCTTACAGATTCTAAATCTGGCTTCTTAATTTAAAGGTTTCTTATGTACTGAGTATGTGTGTGGAGCACCTTTGGGAATCAGTTTCTCTCTACCAGGGGTTCTGAGGCTCGAACACAGATCCTCAGGCTTCTATCACAAGTACTTTTTTACCTGCTGAACTATTTCACCACGTCTCAGGTCACTTTTACATAAAGCTTGGACCTGTGCTAAATAATACTTTGAAAGATGAAATACAGGTATTTACTTTGTAGCTAAAATGGCCATTGAGAGTATGCCACATTTTGGCTGTATTCTATCATCTTCAGGAACAGACAGCATGCAGAATAATAGAGAAGTGCTTGGTGAGGAGGAGAAAACCAGTTTCTGGGCTCTAAGACCTGGCCTGGCACCCTCCGCCAGGCCTCCGCTTTTCTTGATGAACCTAAGCACTTCACAGAGTACAGGCTCCAGGCAACTATGTCTGATAGATGAAGACAATACGAGCTCTTCCTAATCAAATCTGAACTCAGCCTGGACAAACAAGCAGCTCAGCCAGTCTGCAGACATGACCACGCATCCTGGCATTCTGGCTGTTCTGCCTTCAGTGGTCCTGCTTTGTGGATAAGCTGTTAAGATTGCCAGTACCCAGTAACACGGGAAAGGCCTCATGTGTGGAACACACCAGGTTGGTGTTTTCTTCCATTCACATTCTTCCAAATTACTGGGCTTTGGGTATGTCACACACACTACTGGAACCCACTGCTAATGGTGTTTTCCTTGTAGGTTTCCTGTAGGAACGTCTCTCAGTGGCTTGCTGTATCCACCCTGACTGCAGCAGTGCTTGGATCAGGTAAAGCCTTTGGGTGGTTTCTTCCTGGAGAAAATCTCTTTTGAACAGCCCTGAGCTCTCTACATCCATGTGCCTGTACCCATCCTTCTCAGCATATTGTGACTCCAGTTGACTGTGTTATCCTGAGCTCACTCCTACACCTGGGAAATAGACCAGGACAGATAAACAAGGATTTTTTTCTCTCTCTTATCACTGCTTTAGAGTAGATAGTCAGTGGGTATTATGGAATATGAAAAAATATCTTGAATTTCCTAATATTTAAGTATATAAGCAAGCCTTTCCTAGCTTTCATTCTGCCTGTGCCCAGGAGATGTCATTTTGACTAAACACCATCTCCCAGTCGTACTTCTGTTTCTGGACTCCAGGTAGCCCTTCTGTTTTTAAACTGCATTTTAAGCAACTGCATAATCTGTTTCCTGTCTTGCTCTCTACACATCTGTATGTGCTAAGCTAGGGTGAGAATGGGGGAGGAACAGCCGAGCAGCACACCTGCACTGCCTCAGACTTTTGACCCATTCCAGTAAATGCCAGAGTGCACACAGAGCTAGCAAAAGAAAACTTTGCATATATTCAGAACAGTAAGGACACAGAATACTATTAACATTATTCCTGCTAATATAAGCCATCTTCAGTGGATTTCTTCCTCTCAAATTTGGAAACAAACCACATATTATTCAAGGACACAAAAATGAAAAAAAATCAGGGACATGTGGAAGGCTATTAACATATCTTTTCAGCATATTTAGTTTTAATATAGATTATTTCCGTGAAAACAGAAAAAAGCATTTATTTAGTGATAAATACATTTTAATTAAAACCCTATGTTAGATTTTAGTTTATATAGCAAAGTGAAGCAAAACAGTTAATAAGACCCAGAATCAGCAATATGACACTTACTGGAATAAGACTAGAGCATCAAGGAGGAATGGTGTCATGTCCCCAGCAGATGGGGAAGCTGTTGATCTTCTTAAAAATAAAACAAACTTCTAAATATGAATCTGAATTACTCTACAGATTGAGCTAAGGTGGGAAAAAAACTGGTCTACATTTTAAAAATCTTACCTACCTTGGGTTTTTTGTTGTTGTTGTTTTGTTTTACTTAAATTGGACATTGAAGGAAGATTACCAAAAGAATACCAGGTTATTGTCAATGACTGGATGTAGATGCTCCACATGTTAAGTGTCGAATCTAGTATACTCGTTCCTAAGATGGTAATTAATACCAATGGTAAACAGTGCAGAAGCCAGCTCTTTATTTGTTTCCATGAATTACTTTAAACCAAGCTCATCAAACAGTTCAGTGTCGTGACAGTGAGTGTTGAACAGGGATGCAGAGCAGACATGTTAAAATGCAGTATTGTCTGCGGTACAGCATGACTGAAGACATCCTACTTTTAGCAGCACCTTTTTTGTAACAGTAAGTAAATGAGCAGTTGAGAAAGCACAGGGAAACTGAAGTGACTAACATAGAAGTATACCACTAGTAACTCCAGTCCCAGCATTGCCTGGCTTGACTACAGAAAAAAAAATCAGGATTCTACATCTGAGTTGCTTAAGATTAAACTTTTGCTTGTGAAAAGAGCAGTGTTACATCTTGGTAGTCAGTAAGTCAGCCATCTTCCTTGGGAGGTCAACACACACTGCTGATCTAGCCCCAGCGTGCGCTTTCACACACAGGTGCCCTGTGTTAGCTCCGCTGTGACATGCATGCGCATGCTCAAAGTGAGCACATGGACAGACAGCATTAGAACTAGTCTGTGAAAGGATGCAGGGTAGCTGCAGGTACGAGAAACCGTCCATCATGAGGCTGAGTGTCTCAGTTATTCCTCTGGATGAAACACACACAGACAGGAAGGGACTAGATCGCTGATCAGAGTCTGTGATGAGTGCTTTCTAAATTTGGGTCAGAAATTTCTGTGTATCGTGTGTAAATTCTATGAGTATAGTGCTGATTCTAAGGGAAATTTTCATTCTCTAAGCAGGTAAACCACTAGTAATATATATATGCAACTCCTGTTTTAAATGCTTGAGTGTCTTAGGTATAGGATTAAAGTAGCAAATGTAAAACTGCTTTACATATAAATGCCTAAGAATATTTCAGAAGAATATGAAATAAGCAGGAAACAAAACAAAAATATATTTATTGTAACCATGATTTGCTTTAGTAATATACCGATCTGGTTGGGTAATCATAGACAGATGTTTGCCTGCAGTAGGCTTCAAATGCTAGGGGCTCGTGCAGCTAATACAGTCTTACCTATCTATCCATCAGCACTGGACTCTTGAGAGACAGAGATTGTATAGCCTTGGCTAAGAGCATCATAAGCTTCTTAACGCAGGCAAATTGAGGCAAGAAGAAAGTTTCTTCTATGTTCTTCTTCAGAGATGTCTCGTATAAGAAAATGTTTTAACTTTTTTGCTTCAAGTCATTTCATTCTGCCCTGATAACTTCTAAAGATTTAGCAGGAACTTTGGTTATAAGAAGCACTTGTAGATTCTGACAGACAGTGTAGCTGCTGGGGAAGGAAGAGTGCTGGCTGAGGACAAACAACAGGAGCAGTAGGCACATTTAGAAAGGAACGTGGGACAAGTTATAAAAATTTATTTCCCTACGAAATAATTGCACAAGCTGTGTAAACATTTCTTACTAAAACAAAATACTCTGACACACAAAGATTGTCCATTTCCAGTGGAACACTCACAGTACAAGATGCCCGTGTTTTCTCTCTTCAGGGGCAAAAGCAAGGAGTCAGCAGCTGAGTGCTTCCCTAGTTCCTTTGGCAGCAAGCTTCCTCACATTCCCTGGCTGCTCAGTGGGTTCAAAAGCAACACACAGCACAGTTAAGTCCCAAGCCAGGTGGGCAGAGCTCTCAGCCTCTGCTTCCCACATTCGTCTTCTGCGTTCCCCTTCATCTCAGCCACTCACACACTCACACACTCACACACTCACATGCGCATGTGCACATGGTGGGCTCCGCTTGGATACTCCAGTGCGGTGACTATAACAGACACTAGCTGCTAAGAACGTGTTTGTCACAATCAGTGTGGACTGTATGGAGTAGAAAAACCTCTGGAGTTTGGTTACATTTACCATAATTTATGGTTAAAATGAAAAACTTACAAGGATGGGATTACATTCAGAAATCAAACCTCAAGTCAAGCAATCACACGTATTTACAGTATGTACAGGCTCTCTCTTAGAATAGGGAGAGGTGTCTAGACAATATTAGAAATTTCCTGAATGTGGGCATTTCTAGTCCCTGTGATTCATAAAGAAAATCTGCTGACTTGGCATTAAGACCCTAAAATTGTGTGATCAAACTGATATATATATATATTTTATATATATATATAATTATAATAAGGTGTTTGCAGAAATAACATTTACAAACTGTCTACACAGTACACAGTACTAGTACATAGAAAATAGATTCTAACTTTATAATCCCCTTTGTGTAAGGCAAGACTGAATCTGTCCCCAAATTTAGTCAGCCAGAGGTACAAGCAAGAAACAGTGGCCCATGAAGAATGACAGGTCAGGTATCTGGGTATTAAAAATACGGAGAAATTCCACTTGTTATCTGTGCTGCATCTGGCTCTCAGGATACATTAACTACGTTTCTGAAGCCACTCTGTTGAGGTGGCAGCTACCCAAACAGCTTTTGAAGAGTTTAGGATATAGACGGAGGACTGCAGCTGTACTAGGCCAATTTCTGTGGTACTTACAAAAGAATGTATAGTAATACTTGATTGCATGCTATTGCTATTGAAGCAACAGCAATACAAAATATACAAGACAGATCACAGATGACTGCAATGTAGCCCCCAAAGATTTTGCTTAAGGATGATGACGTCACACAAGACTTGGGGGCAGGGAGGACACGCACGGTCATTGGCGGATGTATACATCCCTGTTCCACTCGCCAGCCTCATTCCTTCTTTTGGATATTACTTCCCCTTCTTTGTCACAGTAGCGATCCTTAGATTTATGCCGGCTTCGTTGTTTGCTGCACTCATTGTGGTCCTGGTCTCGACCCATGTCCCTAGAGCGGTGGCGAGACTCCCTGTGTCTGTGGCCATTGCTGCTGTGGGTATCATCCCTGTGGTTATGTTCACGATGCTGCGGGACATAGTGGTCCACATGTTCATGTGAATAATCTTCCTTTGGCTCCACGTAGGCGGAGTCTCGGCTCTCTTGGGTTTCAGAGTCAAATGTCTCTTGCCTAGAGAGGCCCCGACCTGTCCCACTGCGGTGGTTTTGGTGTGTGGCTGAGGAAGAACGGTGGTGGGATTTTTTGACGGGTTCCACACAAGGCTCTTCTTCTTCAGCTTGGGAAGCGGACCGTGGAGCAGAGCGATCAGTCCTCTGATCACCTTGAGAACCCTGTGGCAAAGGGACACACATGAGGGCGTCAGCTGAGGAACTAATGTGTCCTGGGAGCAGCATCATGTAAGTACATCCACATGAAGAACTAAAATGCTGAAATGGAGCTCATCCCAGCACCTCACCCCTTTGAAACACCTGGTGGCACAACTTAAATTGGACTTGTGTTTCTATAACATTTCGTTTCAACGAAGGGGCAAGAATGGTCTTTTATAGTCTTTGTGTGATTCTAGTACTGATACGGCTGTCTTATAACCACAGTCTTAACTAATCTGCTTGAGTAGATTAAAGCTCATTAAGATGGAGCATTTATATGGGACATATTGTCCGTGTGCTCAGTTCGAAGCTCTTGGCTTACAGGCACACAACTCACACTGGCTGATAGAACTTGGCTGGGCGGTGCTTGTGAGCAGAGGAAAACAGATCAAGCATGATGTTCCTTCTCTGGAACTGAGTCTCAGGGGCATCAGCTGAGGCAGCCGATTCTCTATGAAGACCATAAAAGGAAGTGCTCTTACCTGTGAGTTAGAGGCTAGGGTGGGGCTCAGAGGTAAAGTTGAGGTGGCTAAAGTCCGGCTAAGGAGAGGGTTGGGGAGGTTACTGCTGGGAGGGTGGGTGGCCTTCCAGTATGCCTCCAAATAGTCGGCAAGGTGCTCACAAGCATCCTCAAGCTGGTTCTCATCCAAGATCACATCGAATGACTCCTGCTAAAGGAAGCATTTCAGATAGTACACTAATGCAGCCCAGGACCAAGTTCTGGCTCTCCCCAAGCCCATAAGCAGAGGAGAGGCCTTGCCCATTGTATTTGTTCTTGCCTGACATTTCCTTTTCCATTGGCTGACTCTCTTTGCTCGTGTGTGTGTGTGTGTGTGTGTGTGTGTGTGTGTGTGTGCTCTCAAATCGTTAATTAAAACACTGAGTAGTTTAACTACTCAAAAATGGACAGCTGTCAGCATTATTAGTAAGGGCAGTGTAGAGGAGTTATTTATCAGTTGTGAAAAAGTGATACTGTGGTAGAAAAACATGAAAAATCTAAACAGTTTAGAAGGGTGCTTGTTCTTGATACATATTATAGGAAGCTCTGGAAGCTAATGAGGCAAGATTAGGTCATGCATTTTGGCAGAAATAACCCAAACTACTGACATTTTGATACGATCCAAACTTAACACTTGAGTGTGGGGAGAGGTCGGTGAGGGACGAGGTCCTTTACTTTTGAAGATTTAAAATTATTATCAAGAAATGTAACATTATTTTAAATCACTTAAATTCATAATTGTATCGTTTATAACTTCCGAAATAGTCTTACTTGAATGAATACTAGGTTGTAGCTATAGTCCCAAAGTATAATATGTAAAAGTAGGAATGTGTTTCTGGGAAACTTACTGTTTAAAAATTCAGTTTGGGGCTGGTGATATAAGTCACTGGGAAAAGTGCTTTCTGAGCATCGGTGGGGGCTGTAGTGTGAATCTCTAGAACCTGTGCCCAAGCTAGATGCATAACACTGAGTTTGGTAATCCCAGCACTCCTACAAGAATACAGGGTATAGACAGGAGAATCCTGGGAATCGGCCAACCAGCTAGCCTGTTGTATACTCTGGCCAACAACAAGATACCTTGTCTCAGGATGGAAGGAGGAGACCAACACCCATGCAGTGTGCCCTGTGGAAAGCATTCTTACACTGGCATTCTTATACATGAAATTTAGTGTTTAGTTTGACATAGGCCAAGTCAATTTCTCAGACAACATGTTGTATGTAGCTAGAAGTGGCTAAGACCTACACTGCACAAAGGTCCATCTTACAAACCACAGTCCTTCAATAGGAAGTGAGGTCTGCATGGGATGCTTGTCATGTTTTTGGAAGGGTGACCATTACCTGGCCTACATATGTGTAAGACACATGGTCACATAGGCTCTGGCATACTTCTTTGAGTATGTCATTGTAAGTGAGGAGGAGCCTCTTCCCACACATATGTAACTGCATTTTTTTCTAAAATGCAGGTCTAATATCTTAAGATGTTTGGACCATGTGTAGATAACTTACCGGAGGACACTGGGCCAGTTTATCAGCTGCTACCATCTGGACATTGAGGTGTTTTGCTTGAGATTTCCCTCGAGATTTTATTAACCTTTGTAAAACCTGGAAAAGGTAAGGGTTTGTATCAGGACTATCTATAGTTGGGTAAGCTACAGAGTATATTATGGACTACTTTATACTTGTCCCTGGATGAACAGCATATATCATTGAGGAATAAAATACAACATAGAAATTAACCACACAGTTAATATGCTCCCATAAATCTCTTGCAAGCTTTAAACAGTTATAAAGCTGATGCTGAGTTTTTTCTTGCCTAACAGTTCTCAGAATTCCTGCCTAATCACCCATTTAAGTATAAAAAAATCATGAACCCCAAAGGGCCATTGTTTCTAATATTCATCAAATATCTTAGCATTGTTAGTTCATTTTAAAGTAAATAATCACTCTCTAAGAAATCTGAAATGTCAGCTTCTATATCCAGTATGCTATAATGTATGGTTTTCTTGATATCTGTAAGGAGACCAGAGATACACATTTCAATAAAGGGGTTGTGCCAGGTGCCTCATCAGAGAGCAGGTGACATTCTTCACTACTAAACTGAAGTCCAGCAAATTTATTGCTGTACAGACTGAGGACTGAGGAGCTACATGGAACAGCTTGCTATAGCATAGTATTACTGTTCTGACCTGCAATTCTACTGGACTGTTCTACGAGGCTCACAAGGTCATTCATGCCGTTCTCTATGATCCACATGTTTACAGGCTTTGTTGCTTAGCATTGCTGTTGTTGGCAGCAAATGCTTCCTTTTGAAGTCTGACTGGTTTTGCTTAAGGAAAGATCTGCTAGGTACTTAGGTCTGAATGAGCATCCAGTCGGTAGTCCTGAGGACAGGAGCTCCCAGTGCAGTGGCATTGGTGTTTGTCTTTGAGACAGTTTACTGTGGGCTGTAGCTGAACGTTTTAGTTTGTTCTTACGTGAAGCCTGCTCTGGAGTTGTCTAACAGTAAAACATACGGATGCGTTTGCTGCTACACTCTGCACCCAGGCTTGGGACTCCCAGCAGCTTTGCTGCCGCGTGTGCAGATGCCAGGGGTGATGAAGAGAAACATCCCTTTGGTACCAGGGCAGCAGCTCCTCCATCACAACCCTTCTGAAGTCCTTTCAGTGATCCAGACCCACGCTTTGGGCCCACTGCTCTGAGCCACACATTAACCATGCTCATTCTTCTGGTAAAACTTCTTGGCTAGGGTGGAGCTTTTCAAAAACTATGTCCATGATAGAGGCATAGCATTTAACTACTGGGGAACAGAGCATAAAACACAGGACAGTAATATCTGGATATAGAGAAGCAGTGCAACCCACTTACCTTAGGAGAAGAAATCTTTACATACACTATGATAGGGGCCAAAGAGGTCTTGCTGAGTTGAGCTGGGTGATTAATTGTATCCGCGTCTAGGACTACCAATTGCAATGTTCTTGCAAGTTCAAAAATCCTTTCAATTTCACTCTGAACTTCCGCTGTAAAGGTTTAAACAGAGTTCGCTTATTTAAAAGGACACATTTGAAACTACAGGAAGCTGGAATCAAATGTCATACTATTTCTTTATCCAGAGTGACAGCAGAACAGCTACTATTTTAGTGATTATAGTCAATGTGACTGGTGAAAGGGGTCCTTTGGTAAGGGCTATTTCCTCACATCTTTAGTACTGCAGGAATTGTTCTTTCAGCCAGCACCAAAATCTACCACCTTTCCGTGCACATGAGCTTACCTATGTTGGGCCATCTGTTATGTAAAGATGTACAACATAAAGAGAGAGACATGAGGGTGCCTATTAGAAACTTGACCTAAATTGCACTTCTCTTGCTTTCCACCAATGAAGACATGGTTGTAAGTATAACCTGTTCACTCCATATAATGCTAATTGTATGCATGTTTTCAAGGTTGACCAATTGGTCTATTCTGCCCTGGGGAGAACCACCTCCAGTTCCCAGCTTTTCTTTGTTGCCTGTTGTTTTTTGTATAGGGTTGAGGCCTTGTGGGCTTTTCTCCATTCAGTTTCTTCTGTTCACTGATGTCATCCTTGGCCAGCTCACAATTGGGCAGTCAGGTTGGTGAGCCTTTACAAGCATAGCTTCTGATATTACTAGGAATATTTATGTATATACATATGTGCATGCAATAACAGCTTAGAGAGGCCATGAATTTAAACCAGAGAGGGGAGGGATGTGTGGGTTGGTTCAGAGGGAGAAGAACTAAAAGAGAAATATTGTAAATAAATTAGAATCTCAAAAAAAAAATTAACAGTGGTCTTGTAACATTCATGTTTCAATGGGAAGTTTCCCACTAAAAGTAGCACTTAGAATTACAGGAAATGATATCAGTTCATCTGCTCTCCAGATTCCACAGCAGGACTCCACAGCATTGAGGATCTGGGATAATAGGGATATTTTCTGCATTGCCTAGTTTGGTGGCTACTCGCCATGTGAGGGTACTCAGTACTTAAAATGTAGCTGGTCCAAATGAAAAGACTGAATTTTGAAATAGCAATAATTTATTATTGAACTGTAAAGCACAGCATGTAGCTTGCAGTTATGACCATTGAGAGGGTCAAGTCCACGAGACTCTTTCACATCAGCCAACTGGGGCCTAAAAATACTTCAGTTTCTTTGATTTGTCTGTATTAATGGCAGAATGTTCTTGGGGGTGATTTTAACTCACATATTCTTCTGGAAAAGTCACTGTTTGCATAAAATTCTTGGATGCTTTGAGAAACCACAACCTAGTCACTTGATATACTAAATGTAAAATAATATTTAGTCATACAGCACCCTGATACATTCTTGCTACAATAAATACTACATATCCCATCTGATAAAGTTTACTAGTTTATAAGAAATACAGGGAATAGAATTGCACAAATGATAACAGTGTAACACAGCAAAATTCCGACCATCAGAAACCTTCACAACAAGTAGTCCAGTTTTTAATTTCAAGAAAAAAAATTTGGAAAATGAGAGGTTTGAGAGACTGAATTATAATATGTGGACTGTATCCTATTTGGATAGTAGTTTATATACTTGCAATTAATCAACTTTGTAATAAAATATGTCTACAATTTACTCCAATAATCTGTGGAGGGAGAACGATTAAATAAAACAATTTTGACTACAAATAGCTCTTGAGCTTTGCAGAAGAACTTGAGAATGCCCCAACACTGTCTTCCAAGGTGTCACTGGCTTGAACGTCATTTCCTCTCAAAGGCCTTCCCTGTATTCAGTGACCCCCTCCTCAGGTTATTCTCTGTTCCCTGGGCTCATGAGCCACTGACCAGCTCTCTGCAATTTTCAGTTCATTTATATCTATATTTTGTGTTCTTTATTTTGTGTGAGCCTGGCACCTATAATACTGCCTAGCAATGGTTGGTTCTCTGATGCCTTAAGAATAAACTCTTAGGCAAGTTCCTTAATGCCTTACCCTTCCTCTTCATGATATATCCTCTACCTCCCTTCTTTCAACTATACCCTTTAGCCAAAGTGGCATGTTTTTCAGAAGCTTCTTATAATTGCCATTGTCTCAAATCATCACCTCATTGCCTCCTCAACCTCTTTCCTTTCTACACACTTCCAAGCTGCAAGTCTCAGCTCAGGGCACCTCCTGGGAAAGCCTTGCCCATGGCCTACATCTTCTCTAATCTCAGCTCTATGGCACTGGGTTCACCACAGGACACTGCTTTCACTCCGCACTCCAGTGACCCTGTTTTGTCTTATTGCTGTTGTAAGATCCTGGGTGCAGAAGCTGTATGAAATCTATCCTTCTACTTTCAGTCTATATCATGTTGATACCTAGTACATGCACAGTAAAATACATGGAGCAGAAGAAGCATTTAACATTCTGCTGTTGGGGCTGGTGAGATGGCTCAGAGGTTAAGAGTACTAACTGCTCTTCTGAAGGTCCTGAGTTCAAATCCTAGCAACCATGTGGTGGCTCACAACCATCTGTAACGAAATCTGACTCCCTCTCCTGCAGTGTCTGAAGACAGCTACAGTGTACTCACATATGATAAATAAATAAATCTTAAAAAAACAAAACATTCTGCTGTTGGTCACTGTAAGTAAACTGCTTGGCTTTGTTAGTTAGATCTATGAAATGATCCTTTTATAACAATGTCCTTAAGTACCAAATAAGTAAGAGATTACTATAAGCAAAAATTATCACATTTTCCTCCAAAACTATAAGATGGGGTGCCCCTTTGTGGTCCAGGCTACTTTGAACTTACAATCTTTCTGCTTCAGCCTCTGACGTACTGGGGTTATAGGTATATGTACCGCATGTACATCTATAATCTTTTTCCAGACTTGTGTCACTAAACATAACTGAGGGCTTAGTAAGCAGGAGACAAAACCAAGTTTTATTCTGTGTGTGAACATGTGCCCATAGAGGCCAGAGGAGGATGTTGGATCCTTTGCAGCCTGAGTTACAAGTGATTGTAATCTGCCTAATGTGTACTAGGAACTGAATTCCAGTATTGCAAGAGCAGCAAGTATCTTTAGTCATTGATCTATCCTTCCAGGCCTACAAAAGAGAGTTTTTAATAAAGTATTACAGATAAGTTTTCATTCATATATATATATATATATATATATATATATATATATATATATATAGTTATAGTTATAGTTATAGTTCAGAGTAACTGGAAAACTTGTTTGCTAAAGCCCTGCCTCCCAAAGGATTTACATATTTTACATAAAGAATTAAGTGAACCTAAACATGTCTGACAACTTTTAGAAATATGTAAGACCCTCCCTAAACCTAACAATATAATAGCTAGAAGTGTACTAGTAACTAAACACTAAGCACATGATTCAGGAAGTTATAGTAGCTGCTGGAAGGTTTGACTTCTACCTTATTGTGTGTTAATGAACAGTTCCCAGCCCCATCCCAACAAATATATTAAAGTCCCCCACAGTGCTTTTACAAATAAAAATACTGATGTAAGTCAGGACAGACAGGAATTGGCTTCCTCTGTTCTCAGTCTCGCATATAAATCATACTGTTTTAAATATGATCTCACCACTGATGTAAATATTTAGTGAGCATTACTGAAACAGACCACAGTGCTGATAGCAGCTGGGATGACTTAAGCTATCTCAATAATCTACACTATGAAATCATTAAGACTGTACAGTAGCTGTTGACATGGATTTTTCTACATGGTACCTGCAGCTATTCTCTACACTGTTACGAGTATGTAAAGAATATTTAAATAGCTTAAGCTCATTGGTATTGGCTGACTTACCTAAGCTTGACCTTGTGTTGGATCTTTCTATTATTGCATGCTTACTGGGATTGTTTAACACTGAGCGTTTGGCAAGGGAGATATCAGCAGTGACTCTTGTGATGGATATCCTGTTGGAGAAAAAGGAAATCCTAAGATTATTAATCCAATCAAACACAAGTGCATATCCAAAATTTAAAGGTTGACTGATATATAAGTATACATATAAGGAGCTGGAGAGATTGTTTAGTAGTTAAGAGCATTTGCTCTTTGAGAACCCAGGTTTGGTTTCTCACACCCACATGGTGGTTCATAACCTTCTGGAACTCCAGGTGCAGGGGATCCAGTGCTCTCTTCTGAGCTCCGTGTACTCCAGGCACACAGGTGATGAACATACATACATGCAGACAAAACAACAATTCAATAAATATAAACACAAGAGTAGGAAGGTTTTTATAAATTAAAAAAATGACAGTAGAAATGCAAATGGTGAAAGGTTGGAGCTAGGGCTCCTCTGAAAGAAGACCAGCAAAGAGAAAATAGGGCCAGAAAGCTTGAAAATTAAAGAATTGCCCAGCAGTTCAGATCCTAAAGAGCTATAAGCCAAATAATTAATTCCAGGAGGAGGCTGGATTTTTATATTAAAAGCATCTAGCACTGATTGAAATCTATACCAGACATAAATAAATCCCATCACACTAGGAACCAGAACCCTCTAAAAAACTTCCTGAGGAAAATAGGGCTTGAGACTTCTCTAGAGCAACAATGGGGCCAGATTACAAAGCACAAGCCTTCAGAATCCCCTGGCTGAGGCCAAATGCCATAGGGCAAACTTGTCTTCCCAGCCCTTGGAAGGATGAAGCATGTGGACTTGGACAAGGTCAGCCCTACCCCATCTCAACAGCAACAAAATCCTTAACCATTTTCATCATCATTTAAGTAGGTTGATTGAAGACCATTTTAGACATTCCAGATGACCATTCTAGGGCTATGATTGAAAGATACATTTGACTGTAATGGAAGGGTGAAGCTGGAGAGATGACAAGGGATCAAGGATAGAGGAGCACCAACCCAAAAGCAAGTGGAAGAAATCCCTAAGGATGAAGGACAGTATGTCAGGATGTTAGCACAAAATGTGTACTTGGGGGTGAGGTGGTAGGGTGAAGGGCATCACTGGGGAAGCTCCAGCTGTGCCTCATATAATAGGATTCCCTTTATGCTGAGCACACAGCTACTAAAGTCGTCATTCCTAAAGTAAACACTTACAGAATGCCTGCTGTATGCTCACATGGGAAAGGTCTATTTATCTGAGCAATACAGTGAGATGACCCCCAACCTCATATCATTAAAAAAGTTCTCTTATAGAATTTAAATGTTTATTGAGGAACAATGATGGCAGAGAAGCAGACAGATACTTGATGTCTGTGTGGCGAGTGCCATTAAGGAATTAAGGCAGGTTAGTAAGGATGGAGGTGGAACAGTATGGAAGGTATCATTCTGAACTGTCCATTAAGGTGAGATATAGACTTGGAAGGAGGAAGTCGTATGGATACTGAGGGAAGGGGATTCCACGTAGAGGGAAGAGAGGAGTGAGCATCTAAGTCATAAGCATCTTAGTGCTACATCCAGGTGGGACCCACAGGATCCTGATGGCCAAAGGTCTAGTTAGGTGCCTCAGTGGTGACATGTCTCCTACTGCCTGTGTGGTAGCCTTTCTAGGCCTCATAACTGTCATTGTTGTTAATTTGAATCTGCTCTCAAATAATTGAAAACCTAAGGGCAAAAATTCTAGAGATAATTAGGTTTAGAGTAGTGGTGCTCAACCGTAGATTCTCTAAACCATCATATAAGCATCTATTGATAGACATGTCCATATCTTAGCCTCTGAATTTGGTCTAAGACAAAATAGGATATAGACCATTAGGAGGGCTGTTGTTCTATTTTCAAGATATACTCTCTGCTGCCTAGGCTGGCGTCAATCTTGAGTTCTTTCTGCTGCAGCCTCGTGAGTACTGGAACTCTCGGTATGTATCTCGAAGCCTGGTCTCTCCACCGCCCCCCTCACATGTAATTGTGTTGAGCAGCCAGTACATAAAACCATTAATTTTGGAGACATCTTACATTTCCTATACCAGAAAATGATGTGATGTAATGTTTCCCAGGATTATTGATTTCCAATCAGAGTCCTTCACTGACCATTCTGAAAGTGATGTCTACTATCTCTGGAGCAATTCGGAACATATTCCAAACAGCTCGGGTCTGACACCTGACATTTTGAAAGTTACCAGGGAAGAAAGCCAGCGTTACCAGAGCTGGTAGCTTGCCTTCTTCCCCACTTCTTTGTTAATGCGTCTGTTATTGTCCTGCAAGTTACAAAGACCCGTCACCTACATCACAGAAGTGGTTATGGCAGAGCCACTCTACTATGAAACAGGATTGACCGACTCATCTTTGATGCAATGCACACATTGTTTCACGGCCCACAGTGACTCTGACTACTTTCCAGAGCTCCCACAAATGATTGGAACTCTGAGGACCTAATACCAACAATTCTTGGCAGCCTAGAACCTTTGTTTGGGCAACATATTCCATCATATTTTCCCTTGTAGCCCTACCTAACATTTTTTAAAATGTAATTTAGTGAATTGTAAAGATTATTTCAATTCTCTTAGATTCCTGCAGGCACACACATCTGAGGGTTCTGACAAGTTACCACTCTGTGTCTATCTGGTTTTGCTAGTGGGACAGTTACTCTAGCTATGCTCCCACAAGTAAAGGTAATATTTGTACATATTTTGAAATTCTACTTTATGGGTTCTGAACCCTTTATGGTTTTAGGAACCCTTTATGTGTAGTCAGAGAATGTTGAAGTGCAGCACCTGGGTTAAGATGGGCAAAGCAAGCCCAACAGTAATGCACATGGAAAATATCTTTGCCTTGAAACAATAGATTGGCCCCACATACTATTATTTTGTTTATTTGCTTCCCAGATAAAAATCAGCCTGGCTATGTGATTCCATAGAAAATGCATCTGAGATCCAGATTCATAAATGCTCATGAATGGACAGAAGTCGTAAGTTGGTGAATCTTGTCCTTTTTTTTTTTTTCATTTAGAAAACAGCAGTATTTCATTCATTTATCTATCTCTCCACCCATCTATCCATCCACCCAGAAACATTACATTGCCCACATTAGCAGAATTTAGGGGTTATGCAGATAATTCCAAAGTGTGATAAATGATAGAACCAATATCAATGAAATAAAAGTCAAACTAGGACCATTCAAAGCCTGTCTTTCCTGGCACAAATGATCACTGTTTCATAAAGTTATGAAATAAAAGTCTAGGAGCTGGAGAGATGGCTCAACGGTTAAGAGCACTGCCTGTTCTTCCAGAGGTCCTGAGTTCAAATCCCCACAACCACATGGTGGCTCACAACCATCCATAATGAGATCTGATGCCCTCTTCTGGTGTATCTGAAGACAGCTAGAGTGTCACATATAATAAATAAATAATTCTAAAAAAAGAGAAAAAAAGAAATAAGTCTAACAGCATTTGACTCCATAGCTTTTTAATATCTTCTGTACTTTTGAAACACAGCTGCAGTCTCTCTTCCTGTTTCTTTCAGGCCTTTGCTTCATTATACATGGTATCAGTTGTGCTATAAGTTTCCCTACCTGTATCAGCAATGATTGTATGTGTAGGCATAGTCTGTACAACACTGCATAGAAATCTGAAAGGGCATAGAAATCTGAAAGGGAATAGAAATCCGACAAGGCATTGAAACATACAGGTGCGATCAGCTGTATTTTTCTTGTTAGCATAGCAAGAGAAGGATATGCAAGGAACTAGATTTATCTTGTTGGAAATGCAGACATGCATGGTAGCACTGTATCCTTCCAGGTTGCCTGTTATGTTATCTAGTCTAAATTTAAACCTCAAGGTTTTTACATTCTAGATTTTTATCATGTCTCTTGACAGGTAAGGAATTGGCTTACTGTTTATTATACCCACTGATTGAGTCAAGTCTGTTTTTAAGTAGTTATATATGCTTTCTGATGTCTCCGTGATTGCAGAAAACAGTTTCCTTCAGTTCAGTCTCATCCAAGCAGATATTTGCAGTGTTTGTGTAGTGTGTTTGCATCTGGGATACTGTAGTTCTTGTACCAATGTTCATAACCTGATCTTGGCCCGACCCCTGCTGATGAACCCTACCATTTCTTTTTTTGTTGTTTTGTTTTGTTTTGTTTTGTTTTGTTTTTTTTTGAGCCCTACCATTTCTTTAAGATCCACTGGCCATACTGCTCCAGACAAAAATCTGTGTCTTGTACTCACTCTGCCTTCTTTCAGAAGACTTATACCATGCCCTCTCTGTAGACATCTATCTTCCATGAAGCTCAGGTCTCCATCTTTTTTACTTTTTTATGTTTTTCAAGTTGAGGAGGGAAAAGATTGAGTCCCATCTCATAGAAAGGACTTTCTGGATATTCCCCTGGTTAACAATGTCACTTTCCTGTGTGTGTTCTCAGTGTTCTGTAGTGGGCTTGCTGTATACATGATGCTATGTCATACCTCTTTACCTTTGTTCCCTTCCCACCCCACACTGGCCACGCCCTCCCCGGTTCAGTTGGTGAGATCTTAGAAATAAAATCCTTCTGGATGGGAACATCCTCAAATATGTTGATTTCTCCTTTCTCTCTCCTACCTATAAATTGTGTATGTGCGCTCGGGCACGCGCGCGCGCGCGCACGCACACACACACATACACAGCATACTTTTGTTTCTATTCTATTTTGTTGCACAGGTTTCAACTTAAAATCTACATGCATGCTCTAAAAAGACAGAGACAGAGGCTTTGCTGTATCTACATTCCTTTATCAAAGAAGTCAATGATTCAGCTCAACTCACTTTTCGTATTGAGTACTTCAGGAACTGAGTGCCAGAGTTCACAAAACATTAAACCACCCTTCCCTCACATTCAAGCTGGAGAATGATTACAAGAAAGTCATACACACATAAGAACATCAGAAAACAGAGAAGGGAAAGAGGCCACAGTACCAGGAGAGGATGTGAAGGAGAAGTTCATACCAGAGGGTTCAGGGAACCCAGTCTCTGCCTGGGCATGGGACTGGCTGGCTGCAGCACAGGCAATGCTGATGAAGGGAGGGAGTGTCAGGGAGAATCTGACTGGAGTGTGCATGAAGGTGGAGGGAGAGTGAAAATAGTATATGTGACCCAGTGTGTCCTGCTATGAAGAAGGGGGGATGAGGAAAATAGTATATGCAACCCAGTGTGTCCTGCTATGAAGAAAGGGGGATGAGGAAAATAGTATATGCAACCCAGTGTGTCCTGCTATGAAGAAAGGGGGATGAGGAAAATAGTATATGCGACCCTGTGTGTCCTGCTATGAAGAACGGGGGATGAATGGTGGGAAGGCATTAGGTCAAGTGTGAGGTCAGCTACAGATAGTGGAGTCTCCACTAGGCAGGAAATACTGATGAGGAGAGGGGGAGGTCGGTGAGAACAATGTCCGAGTAGTTTGAAAAGGAAATGGGGAATGTGGTGGTTGTGGGAAGTTAACTACTGCTAGGAAAACCCATAGGATGGGGAACTGCAGAACATTCAGGCAGTCATGCGAGACAGGGTAAAGGTAATGAGGTAACTCATGTCTTCTCTTGGCTTCTGATTCTCCTCCCTCCAGAAAGAAGGTGGTTGTGAGGCCTAGTCTGGCTTTTCTCTTAGGCCTCAGCTCTGGGCTAGGGTTCTGGGCATGTGCCAGTCCCGCCTTACCTGGTTTCTTAATGAGACAAGAATACAAGTGCACTGGGGGACAGTGTAAAGGGAAGAGGTCAAAGGCTGAAGGGGGAGAGGATGATGGGAAGGTCTCAGAAGGAAGAGAGAATGAATAGAAGAAGGCATGCCTGGGATTATCTGGACAGCCTCAAGGCACTCGGCTCATAAACTGGAGGTAAGACAGTGAACAGAAGTGGGGGTCACAATCAGCTTATAGATGCAGGCACAGGGACCAGAATATCCCAGGATGAGAATATGAAATACGAACAGTGGATCAGATTGCACTAAATGAAGCCTGCTTCTTGTCAGAAAGAGAGAAAAAAAAAACTAATTTACTCTTGGGATCAAATATCTGTCCCACAGGGTTTGACCATGTTCAAGACAGAAATACACAAAACCAGCATTGTAAAATACTTACCGCCCTTCAAATCTGTGTTTTAGAAAATCAAACAGTGCTTTTTGCATCATATCTGTGACCTGTAATTGAATAATAAAGTGTGAGAAAAATCTGATGTTAAAACAATTGTTACTGATCATGAGAACTGATTTTACTTTGCTTCATTAACACATTAAAAGTGAGGTTACCACATTTCCTGTTTTTAAACCCTAATGAAATGACAAGGTAAAACTTCAGAGCGGAGCATAGGATGTTTCGAAGGCAAGCAATTGCTTTGTAAGGGCTTGCAGGTACTTCCGTGTGATGCTGTTTCCTGGATGTGGTGGGTTGTAGCTAGCAGGAGTATCCAAGGAAACCTTCAGGAAAGCAGAACACACGTGCCACAGCCAGCAAAGCAGCATGCTCTGCTGCTGTGAGTCAGGTTCAAGCTCCGCCCAATCAGGAAGGAGGGTGGAGTCACAGAGCATGTGTGAGCAGGCCGAGGCCACGTGTGCTGCAGAGAGTGGCACCCCAAACTCACCTCGTATCCCTTCAGAGAGGGGCCCACCAGTACCACTGGGCGCATGGAGGGTACCACGTCATAAGGAGGAGTGTGCTCTGTCTGCAGAGAAATGAGACATTTTTAGACTTCTTAAAGGTCCTCTTTCTCAACTCTAATATACAAGGCACTTCATTTTCAGACAACTACTTTCATAACTGCCTCTAAGTAAATAAACCCAATGAAAAATAAGTATGTTTTATTTTCCTAAAGTTTAAGTTACTGAATAGTTTTTGGTCTCCTCCCATTGAACTAGTTGGTAGAACAAACAGAACCATGCCCAGTGCAGACTGGGGGCCTTAGGCTCCACAATACACTGCTGAGGTGCTCTTCAGGTACACTTGGGCTTTCTGAAGAGTTGAAAGGATCATGGTTAATTATGAAAAGAAAGATAAATCCCTGTTTCCTTTGCATGTGATATGTTGGCCTTACTGGTAAGCAACCTAGGTTCCAAGCATGTGTCTCTAACTGCCAAATGCCTGGAATGCCACTGAGATTATGAAGAAGCAGAAACTGGCTTGTATGCATATGCTCCGTAACAGCAGTCATTACCATGGGCCACAGCTTGGTGATTAATGCTTTGGGATTTGGGGCCTCTGTTTTTTGACATTTATCAACTTCTCAAATCAAGATTTATGTGTATTGGAAGGAAGGTGAATAATTTGTCATGATTTGACTACCTTGCATATCAAATCTGTTTCTGAAGCACGAGTTAGGGAGTTTCTGTTCCTTAGCTGATTCATGCCTTTCAGTAGGTAATTTGTTATATTTTAAAGACTAGGGCAGGAGCTAAATTGTATTGCCCTTTCTAAAACTATCACCATTCAGCTGGATTTCTTCAGTTAGAAACGTGAAACTCAGCAGTTAGCTTGATGAAATGTAAACAAGCTCTTGTAGTCGGTGTCTGTGAAGTGATGCAGAACTACCCCTTTTTAATGCATAAGGGCAGGGGAGGGGGTGTAGACACTTGATGAACAAATCAGTTATTCTCATATGTATGAGCTCTGTAAGACACAGCCTCTCTTAAGGAGCATCCAAAAAAATATTTAAGCGTCACATCTAACAAAAGAAATTTTCTTTATGCTAGTTTAAGGATTTGATCAACTAAAATACATGTAATATTTGCATCATTGTGTCACTGAAAAGCACCTGACTGTTGCTTAAAATCATCCTTCACAAACTTGCTGTATTTTGATATTTCTGTTGCTTATGGGCTATTTAGACACACATCAAATTTACCGTGTCAACCACACTAGTAGCTGTAGACCACATAATCAAAAGAAAAAAATTTATTACCTTGAAAGGGCTATTCACCTTTTACTGCTTAACATTTTCCCTAATACGCAAAACTTCCTTTTAATAGACATAATAAAGATAAAATGCATATTTTATTGTAATAAAAAAAGAGACAAACACAGTACAGTAACATCACAAAAGCCAGACAAGCAGACAAGCAGCACGCTAAAAGCAACCTAAAACACAGAAGACAGCTGGTGTGGACTCGCACACAGCCGACTCTATTGTTCTGCATTCTATGTTATCACAGAATAAGGAACACAAGAAAAATGAACAACTGTGCCTCAGGCATCAGAAGCATATTTGTTAAGTGATTACATTTCATATCACTTGGGTTTGTACTGAAAATACCTAGAAGTCATATAGTAAGACCCCTTCACCCTTTTATCATTATTTATAGGATTATAAATTGCAAGCACTGCAATAACTATTATGATATTAATAATAAGTAATTAAGCTATTATAATAGGCTATTAAGAAATCTGGGTGACCCCGTATTAGATAGGACTTTAGTTCCTTCAGCCTGTGACAGCCACTAGCAAAAGGTAACCCGTGCGGGCCATCAGGCAGCTTCTCTGTCAGCAGGGTTAACAAGAGAAATCACCTTCTTTGATGGAATATTGCTAATGACAACATTTTTTCTTTCCTTTTGGTCTAAGCCATTTTTGTTTGAATTCTTTAGTTGGAAAAGTTAGGATAAAACCTGTATAATATTTTCAAATTTGCAGGTAGGTAAACTGCAAAGTACTCTCTAATGAACTTGATCAGATTGATGTTGCTACTTGGTGATGTCCGGAGTGGCTGAGCAGCGCTGACTGACTGAGAAACATCTGCAGTGTGGGCACCTGAGGTTACCTAGCTGCCGCCAGCTTCAGTTGTGATGACAAGGCTGGACCAGAGATGTGGCCCACTCTTGTGGAAGATCATCCTGTTAGGGCTTTCTGTATCAACACAAAAGTTTAATATTGTGCCTGGACTTCTCTCCTTAATGATTATTTAAAAAGAAAAAAAAACATTATTCTTTTGTGTATGTCAACTTATTATTAAACTCTACAAAGCAAAACAGGCTTGTTTTTCTTTGTGTGTGTGTGTGTGTGTGTGTAAGACATTTAACCTGCTGAAAGTCTAGGGCAGGATAGATTTTACTTTATATGTAAGTTAAAAAGAATACCCATTCTTGTGCCAGACATGGTCATATTAGGGCTCTTGAGTCTAAAAGCATGTGGCTGTGAATAATGCTGTGTCAAAGGAGGCAAAACATGTAAATAGGGGGAGGGCAATCTTTACAAAAATACTGTTTTTAAACGATGAAACACACTGAGAGAAAACTTGAATAAGGTTTTGGGATTTCCCCTGGAGTTTCCGGTCAGGGTACAGCATTGGTATTTGGCATCCTGACTGGCCAATGGTAAAGGCCAGCATGTGGCCAGCAGCCCGATTGTCTAATAGTGTGAAGCTGCAGTCTTCCTGATGGAGAAGGCCAGGGCACTAGGAGAGTGTCTATACACGAGGACAGGAAAAACTCACAGTAAACTGCCAAACAAGCCTACAGCTTACCACTGGCCTTGTTTATCTGCAGATTTTGCACCTAATGGGCTAGAAGTTTAAATACTGACTGAATTAAAAACTGAATGACCTTTTTTGAAAGCATAAGCAATGTACCTGGATATCACAAACAAGTGTCCAGTAACTGCTTTACTATGCTTGATTATAACATGTTTCTGGCAAAAAAGAGAGGCAGACAGTAAAAACATGTACACATGTCCAACACAACTGAGGCATGTTGAACAGCACAGCCAGGCCTGGACATCCTTGAGTATTAAAACAAAGTCCCTTGGTAGCATGTATCATTCCATCATAAAGGGTAATTACTGTAATGGCATTTCAACAGGTCACTCACTGCACTTAGGTGCTATGAGATATATGGATTCAGTTAGCTATTGATAGATTGTCTTAGGACCAGGATGACTGCACTTAATAAAACTGCGTGAACTGATGCTAATGATGCCGTTGGCAGGAGGAACACGGGCATGTCAATGTCCACTTACCGACTTCTGCTTCTGCTTAGCTACAGCAGCATGGAAAAGAAACAAAGAACAACAGAGCATGCATGTTATCGACTTGTCAAAGGACACAGACATCACAGGACCAGAAGTGTGACGCAGTGCGGTGGAGCAAGTGGACAACAGGAGCTGGGAAGTCGGGGTTACCTTCTTAAAGAAGGGCATTCTTTTCTCTTTGGAGTGGGGTGACGTTACACTGTTTGCACTGGGCTTAGGGGAGCGGTGGTTTGCTGGAATATCATTCTCTTCTGCATCTAAGCCAGTAGCATCTATGTCTATAGCTATATACAGACAAACAATTCAAAAGTCATCAGGTGGCTAGGAGAGGAAAAGCAGGTTATAAAGAAAATAAAACAAAAGCAAATAGAATAACCATTGTAGAAGATTGATCATGAATGTGCATCCTATTACACAGTAAAATATATGACAGGTTAAGGATGCAATGCAGTCAAATCTAACAAGACTGAAAGACACCCTTGTGATAGCTGCTTGCATGATCCAGTTTCATGCTAGATCTCTTGAGTGCTTCTAGAGAAACACATTTTACTTGCTTCAAATGTTGATATTCTCCATATTAGACTATAAATATAATTTACAAAGCACTTGGCCCAGCTCATAGGTAAAAGACAAGTACTTTGGAAACATTTAATATGACAGGCTTCAGTCTTCTCATTTTATCTGACTTTATGTAAGGAGAACAGGGACCAGATAAAAAAGTTTCACTAAAATTATGACAGACATTTAAGGAAAAGAGAATAGAAAGCCCTTAATCAAGGATCCACCCTAGAAGTCATAAATGATTGTTAGGGTGCTCTGAGACACACAGGATTGAAGTGACTTCAAGGTAGAATGTATGACCTCAGATAGCCTGACTGATGACTGGTGGGAAATACCAGATTAACAAAATCATTCTATCAAAGTCAGTTAGGATTTGGGTGGTTTCCAAGCCTCTGAGGAAGAGTCCAAGGGCCCCAAAGAACAGGCCTCTTGTTTCCTCATGAGTAAACGTTCCAGGTTGGGTGCGTGGAGTGTTTTTACTTCTGAAATGCTTTTACCTGAAAATATAGCTCTAAAGCCAGTAAATGGAAAAAGAAGATGCATAATTTCATTTTCAAGTTTCTGAAAACTGTCTACTTGAAATTGCTGTAGAACTTTAATCAACTGCAGAATCAAGTAGAGAGTTTCTGAGGTCAACTCAAATCCACCTGTGTCTTTAAGACTCAGAGGCTGGACCCACAGAATGCAAGGGCTTGTTCATGGCAGAGGTCCAACAGTGCTAAGCAGTGGACCCAGGGACCCTGCCTTAGAGTTGTGCCCAGGGCTGCACCACACCACCTTGGAAGTGAGATGCTTTCACCATCTAGATGCACTCTTTCCATTCCTGTTAATTCCTCATTGGTCATGTTCTTGGGATCAGGGTTTAGAACAGTATCAGAACTGAGCTTACTAGGTAATTACTTTATGGTTGAGAGTAGGTCAAGCATTAGAAAAAATGTATTCACCTCATTAAAGCCTTGCACACAACGTGTTAACTCCCGAGAAAATACCATAATGCACTGATTTAAGGAATAAATAGAGTAACAGTTTGATGCTTAGATTCAGTTACCCTGGAACACAAGCTGAGGCTTACAGCTGCCTCTCCTGGCCTTTTCAAAGGACCCAAGATCATCTGGTACAAAGCACATTATTGTGCAGTTTTGCAGTTACTGTGATTTCAGAGGTTTTAGACTAGAGAGTGGTGGATCTCCTGTTTAATTGTTTTTGTTTGTTTGTTTGATTAGTTCAGAAGTCTATAAAGGGGTGAACCTCTGGCTAGCCAGTACAATCTTTCAGCTCTGGTATTTTATGGATAAGGGACTTCCTTTTGGTTAAGTCTATACATCCTAATTAGTTAAAGGTTCAGACCTTGGTCTGCAGAGAAATGCCACAGTCATAAAATTTCTGGTGTTTGGAACCAATCTAGACATTTACAAAGCATTATAGCTTTGCTAAGGTTTTCTTTATGGTGCTCCTTAACAAGAAAGCACACTGTTAACAACTTCCAGACGCGAAGGTGGGAATCTAGGCTACTATTCTAATAACAGGTCTTAACCAATATCAAGTCTCCTTCCCTTCTGGTGGCATGTTTCCATACACTTTATCCTTCCAACCTTTCACTGGGTTTATGAAAAGCCACATCTGCACATGAGCACCCTCCAAGAACTTTATTGGAACTGAGGCTAGAAACCCTGACAAATGCCAGGGTTCACAGGCCTCCAGGATGGTGACATTTCTGAATTGGATTTTAGGATTTATCTGCTGAATCTCATCAGCTGTGGTCATCAGATAGATTTGTTTTAAAAGGATTTTTTTTCTTTTTGCCAAGGAGAAGAAAGATTTGTATTTTGAACTCTGTAAAACATATTCAAACAAACTAAAGAAAACCCCAATAAAGGAAAACATTCATGTTTGAGGATTATAAGGTTTAAAATTAAGACATTAAAATTTAAAAGGAAATTTTTAATGAAAGAAATTTAAACTGCAAATTCATAAAGAATGGGAACAACACATACAGATCTATCCAGGACAAGGGTGAGATGTTCAGCCACCTACACAGAGCCTGAATTCCGGATGGAAATTCATCTGCATCTCAACAGCACAGGCTCAAAATCTCTTTCCAGCTTAGCGCTTGGTGACATTTTGCTTTAGGTCTAGAAGTGTCTGTGTTCACTCTGAAACAATTCTAAATGCAGTACTCAGAACACATTTAAGCACCAAGCTTTTCAACTCTTTCAGTTTTCTGTTCATGCACCTAACTCAGATGATGCTTCTTATAAGAGATGCTATCCACATTAATCACACACTTGGATTCCCTTTCCTAGGCAAACATTAGCATTACTCGGGAAAAGTACTTCCACGCATTTAAAATATTTTGTACTTTTTCACTTTCCTGCCTCATACCTTATTTATTTAGAGAACCTTAGGAATGTATTTTAGCTTTACTCTCAGAGCTTGGGTCAAGCCAAGCCAAGTGCCTGCACTTGAAGCACTAAGGTGAGGTCTAAGCACAGGTGTAATTTGAGGTATGTGTTATGCAAGCTCATTACATATATAGGAATTGGAAATTACTCCGTGGTCTAGCAGTGAGTTGGGAATTAAAGTTAAGACCTCTGGTAAGCAAAACATGAAAATTATACCTGCAGGCCAGTCCATGTTTGCTATGAAGCAGTTAGTGATCCTTGGTAGGAGACTTGGAAAAATTTCTCTAGGATTTTCTGAAGATTCTTTTTAAATCCATTGAGCTACTGATAAGAAACCCAGAGCCCAGATATTCTGATATTGTATATTACATTTTTTTGGAGACAGGAATATCCTTTTTTGAGTCTGTATAGCCTTGGGTGTCCTGGAACTTATTCTGTAGACCCCGCTGGCCTCGAACTCAGAAATCCACCTGTCTCTGTCTCCTAAGTACTGGGATTTAAGGCATGTGCTACCACTTGCTGGTCTTTTTTTTTTTTTAAATTCTAGGCCATTGTATTTCAGTGTTTTCTGGTCTTAGCATTTAGGGATGTTATTCCCAAATCCTGTATCTTTTAAATACTCCAGTGAAGGGTTAAGCTCGTCTTCATGTCATCATGTTACATGCACACTTAATTGTTCCCCACTGCACATGCAATTTTTCAGCATTTCACAAACACAAATCAAGGTTTCCTTACCATTAGAGGACATAGAAGAGTTTTTCTTATCTCCAATTTGCTGTAACCTTTCATGCTAGCCCCCCTCCCCCAGTCTTCAGGACCATCCTGAGATGGTCTTTTAGGTAGTTCCCTCTTAGGGTATCTGTAAGGACTAGAGAGGAATCCCTGCCCTTTGGCACATTCCTTCCCTTGCACATACAAGGATTCCTGAGTGCTCCCGAGTGGCAGACAAAGGCACCTCATTAACACTGCAAGGCCTTTGGTGTCTACTCTGAGCAGACTAGCTTGCTCAAGTTTTTTTCAGTGGCTTTAAATTGCTGCGAGTTATATGTGTATAGATTTTCCAACCAATATAGATCCATTTTTTTCCCAGATCTTGCTCACTTAAAAACATATGTACTTTTGTTTACTTGATAAAAGGTGTCAACTTCCAGTAAGTGCATATAGAACTTCAAGTTTGCACATGATGTAAAGCTGCCAGATTTATTAGACAAAATTACAGTAAAATACACTGAAATTGAAATTCACATAAGGCTTTGCTGTCCTTGACAACATGTAAATTACTACTGTTACGTCTATAAAAACTTAGAGCAAACAGAGATGGCTTTCTTGCTTGATATTCAGTACCAGGAAAAATTGTCCAAATAGCCCTTAATTTCATGGGAGTCTTTTTACATCTGATGAATTTCCACATTTATAGGTTTGTAAATTCATGCAACTAAAGAAGTCTGGGGAAGCACGAAAGGCAAATGCATGGTCAGCACTGGTGACCTACTCACCAGATGATGGAGGTGTCGATTTTCTGGAACTGGGTACTATGTCACCCAAACTGGATGACGAATTTCCTCCTGATTTACTGCAGTAAAGCAAAAATTCAGATTAAACACAACCATTGTTTCAGATGCTAAAACATTGTACTGCTGGATAAATGCTATAATTAATAAATTGTGTTTTTATTGAACTTTTAAAAACTGTGTATTTGTTTAAAGGAAGCAAACAGTCATTAGCCAATGGAGACTCCTGTGGTACTTGAAACACTTTTATGATCGTTTCGAAACCCTGTTTTGAAATTCAGGGTTTAATTTTTGTTATGCCCCTGAGAGGATGGGAAAGAGCTAGGATAATTTCTCTGGCCCTCAAGTCCCATGCCCAGATCTTAGATAGCCAGACAAGAAAGACATGTTTTGCCTTTACAGCTAAAGGGTGTGGAGATAAAGAGTCTGACCTCACGGCTAACACCTAAGATTCAAGTCTCCTCACTTAGATCCAGGTCCTTTGGCTTAGCTTGATTTTTTTTTTTAAAGTGTTTTTGGATTTTTTTTTTTTTTCCGAGACAGGGTTTCTCTGTATAGCCTTGGCTGGAACTCACTCTGTAGACCAGGCTGGCCTCGAACTCAGAAATCTGCCTGCCCCTGCCTCCCAGAGTGCTGGGATTACAGGCGAGCGCCACCACCGCCTGGCAGCTTGATTATTTTTAATAGCTTAAGATTAAAAGTACAGCTTTCATGGCAACCTGCAAAAGATAAACAACTGGAACAAAGCAGTGTCCCAACTCACCAATCTTCAAGACACAAGAATAAACTTAAATACAGATCACAATATGAATTAAGCAGAAGCCAAGAGTGAACATTTTCAAAACAAGCTTAACAAAGAGGATTTCACTTGGTTGAGTTGTGAAGATTATTCAACATTTCTGAACGGGGCAAAGGAGAATCCACTAAAACATGCTTTGTAAGAAAGTGCCATAATGATTTTTAATATATTTTATACTCATTTTAAAAGTAAAAATTTAAAAAAAAATCAAAGTTAAAAAAAAAATTCTCCATTGCCAGACCCAAGCGTGACAGAGTATGTGCTTCCGTGTCTTAGGAAGGTTGGAGATGGACTGGGTGGTTCACCAATGCATAAGAATGCGTGTCATCCCTCAACACAGGAGTAGCTCAGAAACGCTATCAGATTACAAATATCATGGAATTCAGGCAATGTAACTGCACTGCCCTGTGCATCTTTTCACGGAGGAGTCAGGTTGTTCTAGGACGAACCCTGTACCATGTGTGTGGCTCCCCAGGTGTGTGCCTCCAGAGGCACTGCTGCCCTAGCTAAATACTGGCGTGCACTTGACAGTTCTGACCTTGCTGGTTGAACGTCTTCCCTACTCTTCTAGCATTTTGATACACAAAGCAAAGGTCAAACACTTTACTAAACAACCAGCAGGTGGTCCTGTGTCTCCCTAAAAGTTTAAATCCTTCCACACAGCCAGTAAGGACAGGAGGGAGTATATATAGCTAATAAAAAGCAGTACATACAGAATCATGCTTGGCAAATACACAAGGATGCTTGTTGCCAAGGCCCAGCCCTTCCTTCCTACAGCCTCACCTTTTGTTTGCATTCCTCCTAAACTCTGAAGTCTAACTTTAGATCAAGCACAGGTTTGCTCTTATGACTTTTAATAGGCAGTATACTGTGTTGTGTAAAATGGTGACAGATGTTGCTAATATAGGTAGCATTCAGAGGCAGATGTGACATCTACAAGCCAATTTCTTGAACTGTGCTCTGGTGTTAATGCCTTTGATGTTTGTTAGCCTTTTAAACACTTTTATTATATGTGACCGTTTTGCGCACACACACACACACACACATATATATATATACATATATACATACATATATACATATATACATACATACACACACACACACACACACATATATATATATATGTATATATATATATATACATATATATATATATATATACACACTGACTTTGATTATGTCCTTACAAAATATATATAAGAGTCAAAAGGCAAATGTAAATATTTGTGGAAGAGAGTGGATCTACATAGACATTCCTAGACAAAAGCTTGGTAGAGAGATGCAATGAAATAAAGTCACGATAGTCAAAGAAACAACATGCAGTTCTAAGAGGAAGTAACCCAGCTCTGTAGAATGAATTGCAAGACAGTAGGAGTGTGACAGTGACCAAGTTCTGGTTTTAATGAGGCAATGTGCATCCAATTTCACTCATCTGGTGACAGTAGGTGAAAAATACTTACCAACATGAAATTTTTAGCACTAACAACATAGTTGACATTATACAAACTAGTAAGTTGTAATGGAGTAAGACAGAAACTCAGCCACCCATACAAAGATAAAGTCTTTCCCGTCTCTCTCCTTCTGTCCACGTGAGAAGCATGCTGTATTCTTCCCCTTAGCTATCTATATAGGCCTCAGTATGAAATTTATGTCCTGGGTGAGAAGCCCTCTTAATGAATGTCTTGACAAAGGGAAGCCAAGTGTAAGCCTCCTAGGAAGGTGTAATCAGAATAATAGATCTAGCCTATTGCATAACTTCAGCTAACTGCTATTCATGAAGGCAAATTTGCTTCATACATGGTGTCTTTTTTTCCGTGCTTAACAGTCAGTAGAATTGAAAATTGGATCTCTCAGGTAAAAATGAAACTAAGAGACCACAGGAGCTGCTATTTGTCAGGGATGCCTGAGACTAATATCCCAAAAGCATCTGCCAGTCAGGTTGGGCAGCTACAGACACTGGGATTAGTCACTGTAGTTGCTGCTTGCCCATAATCAGCAAATGATTGGGACTTCAGAGTCTCCTCGCTATTGAAGGCAAAAGGTAATGCTTTGTGACGGTAGCTATTTTTATTAATGGTCATAATTGATTTGATTCTCTCTCAGATGGAATGAAAATCAGAAGCTGGGAGGAAGTGTTTTTTAAAAGGAACTGTGATGTTATCTAGGAACAACATCAGTGTCTGCTCAATACATAAGAAGGATCATAGCACTCAGCAAGCAACAGGACAGAAGCAAGGGCATTGTCTGCATTTTTATACAAACAGTGATTTTTTTTCCCCCTCCATACCTGGAATAGAATTTCCCTTGCTTGGCTCTCTGTTCATGCTGTAGCCTCATGTTCTCTAGTTTGACCGGGCTTGGAATAAATCCGATGTCACAGCCTTCTTTAACCAGCCGTCCTATCCACCAGTCATTATTAAATTTCTACACACAAAATCCAAAGTATTATAATCAGTGCAAGAAGGTTAAAGATCTGAATTGACTTATTCTACATCGACTGTTTTCACAGGAGGAAAACATGGCAGTTAGAAGCATGCATCTAATCCCAAAATTCAAGACGCCCTTGGGTTTATGTGTTCAGCTCAGAAAAGTGTGTGCCCAGCTTGGTGTAGCCAGCCAGCTACAAGAAAGGCTGCATGTCCGTGTGTTTCCCTTTCCAGTGATGCCAGTAGTAGGTCTAAGCTGAATTCTGTAATAATCAGTCAACCTTCAAAGATTAATATCCCTTGCAAGAGACAGTCAGGAGCTAGGAAGTCTTATAGAGATCTTTTCCTTATGAAATTGGATTCATATTGAGAGAGAAATGCTGAAATGTGCTTGAAGTATTCTGTATCAGTAAAATGACCCCTGCAGCTTTCATAAGCATACATAAGGTACAGCACTCACATGCGGGTTTTCTTATGTTCAGGCCGACAGCTTGCCTCTTGCAGGTGAAGATTTATCTTGAATTCTCAGGATCTAATTTTATTTTCCTCAATTAAATCTAATCACAAGCATTTCATCGAGTGCTCATGGTTTTTCTCTCCACATTACAAAATGACCCTGCTCAAAGCATTAGCATCAAGAAAAGTCTCCGTATCAGAGACGTTTGTACATTGCTTGTACAAATGTACAATGTTCCTGTGCATGCTCGCCGTCATTTCTGAACACTTTGATTTCCTTCCTTGCGTGTCTTTGTCTAAGAGTTACTGCAGTTGTGAGCTCTCTAGCCTGCTTCACTTGTACCAGTTAGTGCACAGGCCAGTTAATTTTCATACTCTCCCTGTGTGAATGGCTCCAACTCTAAGTTCTTTCAGGTTCAAAAAAAAAAAGTGCACATAACCACTCTGGGAAGAAAGTGTCCCTATGGTGTCCCACAGAGCACGCGTGTGACATGTGGACCCCAAACAACGCTTAATTAAAGGTGAATTTTTCCAATTTATAGACTGTCCTTGTCAGCTTATGGGGAATAGCCATTCTTGGCATCAGCCTCTTGTCTCACTTGCTCTAATTTGCACCATTCCATTCTGCTGCAGAAATGATGCTTCTCTGGTGGAAAGGAGCAACAGACACCCCCCCCCCCCCAGTGGACATGGCAACTCACAGCTGGAATCCCAGCATTCAGGTGAATTAGGTGTAGGGAGGGTGGGTAATAGGGAGTTGTAGCAAATTTGAGGCCAGACTGGGCTATATAGTGGGTTTCAGACTGGGCTATATAGTGGGTTTCAGAGCCAGGGCCATATAAAAGGTTCTAGGTCAACTTGGGTCTCAGAGTGAAATCTTATCTCATTTAAAAGAAGAAGAAGAAAGAAGAAAGAAGAAAAGAAGAAGAAGAAGAAAGAAGAAGAAAGAAGAAGAAAGAAGAAGAAGAAAGAAGAAGAAAGAAGAAGAAAGAAGAAGAAAGAAGAAGAAGAAGAAGAAGAGGAGGAGGAGGAGGAGGAGGAGGAGGAGGAGGAGGAGGAGGAGGAGAAGAAGAAGAAGAAGGAAGAAGAAGAAAAACAAACGAAAATTCCTCTTCCTTACATGACTCCAATTTCCAGACATCAGGAGAAGTCACACGTAGTCAATCAAGGTAAATCATTAAGAGATAAAAGCCAGGGCACACATAAAAATAGATCACTTAGCAAAATCCTTCCTAATTTCTGGGGCACAAAGCCCAAAGGAGCCCTGGCAATTCTGCTAGGAACCTCTGATTCCTTTCTACATTAAAAGTTTATATCAGAAAAGGTTCTGAGCCACCAATTTAGCTGTGGGTTATACAACTGCAGCTAGAACAGCACTAAGAAGTGAGAGCTGAAGCTGAAAAATCCCACGGAAAGAAACAGATTTTCCTTACTTCCTTAACATGCAGAAAATCTTTGGCCTCGAATGAGATGGCCATGCCGGGCACCGGGACGTCATCCTCCTGGGCTGCGCTGTACCTGACATTGGTCCGAACTGCAAATGCAACAGGTTTTGTCTAAAAAGGAATGGGAGGAAAAACAGTAAGAAAAGAAATGACAGTACCTTTCTCCCTTAAGTACAAAGGCACCCTCCATTCACTGTTAGAGTAACTACTTCTTCTCATTGGTTCTTCATCACAAAGCAGGTTGTTAGTATTATTAATGAATGTGATAGCTCTCAGCCACATCCACCCACTTCTAAACTAGAAAAATAAAAGCTATTATTTTTGAAAGCACAAAGGTAAGAAAAGCAAAGATATATGAATGAAATATACATTTCCAACATTACAGCAGGCAACAACCAGGAAACAGGACACATACACAATACCCTATTCTTTGAATTGGAAGTGAAAAAGCAAAACCATAGAAACATCCTCCCTACCCTGACTGTCCATTTCAATCAAGCAATAATGATATATTTCCCAGTGGTATAATGTTTGAGATGGAAAAATAACTAGAGGATATACACTTCAGCCTTAGCAACTATTAGTCATGGCTGCAGGGAATTGCGAAAGCATTGACCTTTTTATCCAACCATTTTCCCTCCTTGAGTTCACTCAGTCACTGAAGATAACATTCATTTAGTCATTTTTCATTTTTCAGTGTTTCTGAAAATTCACAGATAAGTATCTGTTCTCTGTTGGTAATACATGCATATTCAGGAGATGGGTAAATTAAGGAGGTTGATTTTTGTGGCATGCATATTCTGAGACCAGTGGCTATTTTCCCTTCTTGTTTCCTCACCCCTGGGTGTAAGATCAAACAAAAGCTAAGACACCCTGACCTTATAAAGGGCTCACAGGAAGGCAGAACTGCAGACAGTGTGGTTATAGACTAGTACAAAAATCTGGGACACGGTGGGGCCCAAGAGATGATCTAGACCTTGAGGGCAGCAAAGCTGGGTCAGCCTTCTAGATTGAAAATCAGGATGAGCTATTAGACTGAGGTCAAGCCACCTTTTCCCCAGCCTCAGACTGATGGGTTTCCCAGGCTTATCAGAAAAGCTTTATCAGGGCTGAAGATGAGGTGACAGAGAAAATAGACTGTATAGACATGGGGCTAGCCTACAGCTCTGCCTATTTATGCTTCTTCAGGGAGGGCTGGGCATTGTAGCACTGCAATTACATCCATGTTTAGATTCAGAGTCATAATAAGGATACCAGGTTGGCTTGGAAGCAGTGTGGCCATTCCAGTGTCCCAGAACGCTGTTACTGCTCTAAGGACTGCGTTCTCAGGCCAGTCCCGGAGCTATGGAGTGCTATTCCTGAATCATTTTCTAACTCGCTTTCCTTCTGTGAGGTACCCAGTTTTGCTTCTTTTGATGCCGTGCCAAGATGTCATGTGGGCACATGCTACGTCCTTTAACGTGGACTATTATCTGGTCTGTGTTTTATAGCCCCTTTGTGGCACATAGAATTAAAAGCTTACTACAGATTACCTCATGGAGTAAACCCAAACAGATTGCCCAATCAATAAACACTCCTTCACAAGGCAGTAGCACCTCCCTACCAAGGCCATGAACTAAAAGTGCTTTAAGAACATAAAAGCTATGTCTTAGTTACCACAGTATCTTCAACCCATTTCCAGTACCTAAGGGGACAAGAACCAGTTACAAGTGTTAAAATCCTCCATCCTTTTCTTCCAGGTCGTTCTTTGCCTTGTATGGGCATGGCTAATTATAAAATTATAAAAGCAAGAGTTTGGGACTGTCTGGCCACTAACAGGTAGTGTACTAGGTTCTGTGCATAGACTGTGGCATGCCACTAAGTTGCTAACAGCTGTTCTTCCCAAATGAAGAAATAGACTCCAAAAGCTCTCCCAGAAACCTGGCATGATGGTTCCCATGCATAACCCCAACTCTTGGAATCCTTAGAATGAGAGTGTACTTGAAGTTAGCTTGGGCTAAAGAGTAAGACCCACTTCACAGGAATAAAACACACCACTGTCTCAGGTTGTACCCAGTGGAGCAGGTGTTCAAGCCCAACCATCTCCCCACAAAGTCCACGTTCTTCAAAGCAAAGCAAAGCCAAGGAATTTTAAAGTACTCTGGTAATGGCCATTTCAGGCTACTTAGATGTCTGTGTGGAATTGTGAGGACCTGAAAATTATATTTTACACAGTGTTAAAAAAAAATGACCTGTGGGGCTGGAGAGATAGCTCAGCAGTTAAGAGCACTAGCTGCTCCTCCAAAGGCCATGAGTTCCACTCTCAGCAACCACGTGGTGACTCAGAACCATCTGTAATGTGATCCAATGCCTCTTCTGGAGTGTCTGAAGGGCACTCATACATTTAAAAAACTAAAAATCCTTGTACCCCTACTGCCCCCCCCAGAAGAAACCATGAGACTAACTCGTTTCTTATAGTAACTGAGCAGGTTCACAAGGGAAAACAACTGCTATTCATTAGAAAAGTCAAACACTTTCATACTGCTGGGCTTGAATGAACTTGAGGTCTAGTACATCAGAGTAATGGCTAGCAATGATTTTCATTCATTTAGCTATTTCTTTTTAATCTTTATTTCCTCAAGCTATAAGGCAGGGTTCCATACAGTGAGAGTCAAGCTGCTTAAAATACTTGTGGTTTCATAGCTTTTAAAGGTTCCACAGCTACTTAGGGACACCATGAGGAAGGACATAGATAGCCACTTCTGCTCTGGAAAAGAAAAAAGAAAGCATGGAACATTCCTTGCAACAATGAATTTTAAGGTTTAACTAAGGATTTTTTTTTTTTTATTAGCCTGAAAGTTATTTCAGGAACATGATAGCCTTACTTTGCGAGTTGATTTTTCTGTTTGTTTGTTTTTTCAAGACTGACGGTGTTGCCTTGGATGCCCTGGCTCACTGTGCTTCACAGAGTCCCTTAGATCTCCACATTTGCATTCAAATGCCTCACTGCTAATTCCTTACAGAGTTTTCATCAGTTTTTACTTTTCACCATGGACGACTTCTGGAGATGAATACTCCTCCTTGTGAGGTGAGCATGCAGTCACCTGGACATGCTGCTGAAGATCCAAGCCACCTGGTGTCACTAACACCCTATGCTCCTTCAGTATAAGGTCTAGAGACACAAAAGGATTCCAGAAATATCTCCTAACACTGCCCCAACAGTCCATCTTTAGAAGCTTCAGCTGACCCCAGCCCTCCAGCCCTCACCTTAGTTATAAAGTCTGTCTAGGGTCAGCCATTGACAGATGTGTACACAGAAAGTGAATCTAGCAGGCTGCAGGGAATGGTCTTGGATAGCTGTGTGGCTACAGGACTTTTTTCTCTACTGGATGGCCTCCAGCTGTACAGGAACTCCTGTGGAGGCAGCCAGACATGAGCTTAGAGCTTAGAAGCAGAAGCCCTCTCATGCCCCCACGGCCTTCTGCGCGTACTAGGCTTCACTATCGGCAATTATCACAAGTAGAGGCTATAATATGCTATGAACACCTTTGTTCACAAGGTAGAACAAACCCATCATAGACCCACGATACTAGCTTTCTTCCCTGCAGATAATTTAATGAGTTCCTATTTAAAATAATAATTTCAATGAATACCACATGATATTTATTGTGATTTTACTAAAGCATGCCAGTTGAACAATAGCATTCAGTGGACAATGGGAATTCCTTGAAAAATAAACATTTCCAAGCATGATTAGTACAATAATATAGATATTCAAGTATAGACTTCTTTAGTTACTTTATGTTATGCTATACCTTATGTTAAATAACAAAGCATGCGTTTTGTTTAGGAAGTATCAAATAGCGTAAGATCAAAGTTATACTTTCTGTTTTAATGACTATAATGAGTTGTTTTAAATATGAATTACTCCCACCTTGCTCTCTTGTAATAAATTTACAAAAACATATACCCTAAGTCTCATTAGACAGCATGATCAAAATGAGAAGTTAAGGGGCTGGAGAGCCATGTCTCAGTGGTTAGGAGCACTTGTTGCCTTTGCAGATTATCCAAGGTTGTTGCCTAGCACCCTTACTGTGGCTCACGACCATCTGTAATTCGAGGTCCGGAGGATGAAATGCCTTCTTCTGACCTCTGTTGATACCAGGTACACACACGGCACAGGCCAGACATACACAGTAAATAAGTAAATGAATTTTAAAACCTCAAGTTGCTGACCATATCTGGTGTAATACGGTAGCAGAGATGATTCCTTAAGTAGTGCAATTTCAGGAAGTTTTTAAAGTTACAGATAAGTAAACATAGGGAAGGCTGGACAGCTAAAATAAATTGTGCACAAGAAAGCCTTGTCTGAATACTCAATGGCCCGTGAATATGCAATCAGTCCAGCCATTATCATCATACTAGAGATGGTTGTTTGAAAAACCAAGGTATATCAATGAACAGCATCTCCAAGAGCACCTGATCTCCAGAGCTGACATGCTACAGTCAGTTCCGGTGTGTCAAATCTTCTAAAAGGCTAAGAAGGTGAAGACCAGAAACTTCTGGGACAGTGAACTTCAGGACCTAGGGCTTGGTTTTGCATGCTGCCGAAGACCCCAGAGGGAGAATGAATGCTGACCCGAGACAGAAGATATAAGCTAAACAACGGAGAGGCCCAGATTCCCGTGCAGATAGATTTGAACACAACCACTAGTTGTCGCCGTGGCTGCCTGTGTCTGCAGTATGTGCAAGTGTACTCGTGTATTCCAAATCTCAAATAAACAGCTTTATTTTTCTTTGCTTATACTTCACCCACTTGCATATCCTATTTCGTGGCTACTTTCTCCCACTATTGCCTCTATCATTTGTCAAGGACAAAAACAAATCAAAGAGTAAGAATATGGTGATGTGGGGCTATCTCCCAAGAACCCATCAATAAAGAGAGTGGCCCAGCAAACGTAGGCCTGTGGCACTGCCTACTCTAACATTGACCACCATAGTTCCATTTGGTATTTATCTCTATCACAAGGATGGGAGGGAAAGATTTAAGTGTAATTAATAGCAGGGTATCTTTAAAGGACTGCCTGGCATTTAAACTATTATAAAATGTCTATTCCATAGTTATTTAGAAAATTACACACTACAAAGAATTTCAAAAGAAGCCTTCTAAACAAATTCAAGAAAGGCTTATTCAAAGTCCTTGCTTACCAGCACAGGCAGCCACATTATGTTTTGTGGTAATTAGCAACCATCACTTTATGCTCTGCTCAGCAGCTGCAGTCTTTGCTGAGTTCATAAGCCCTAGAAGTATGCACACTTTGGGGTTGTTTCCTTTTCCTGTTTCACTTTGAGTATTTCATTTTTCTTGAAATGACAGAACTAAGAAGACCATCTCCATGGCTGAGCCAAACATTTTGCAGAGAATAAATTAGCACAGAGAATTGTGAGTAGCTGGTTCCAAAGATGTGAGCCTGTTTCATTGCCTACTCTCTAGAGACACAGAGAGCTTGTTTGATAGTCTGACTTCCCTCACCTGTTGTGAGCCTTTCTAAGGCAAGGCACTATGGCTGGCAGACACTGTGAGGGAGAAGTGGGATGGGGTCCAAAGAAGTAAACATCAGTGGATGAAGGGGCGTGTAGGACTGAGGGACATTTAATGTGACCAAGTTATCACTTATATGTCTACAAATAAATACTTAAAACATGAAGCAAGAGAGATGGTCCACTGGTTAAGAGCACCGGTCACCCTTCCAGAGGATCCAGGTCTGACTTTCAGCACCCGCATGGCAGCTTACAACCATTTATGCCCTTGTCTGGTTTCCACAGGCACCAAAAATACACATGGTATATAGACATGCATGTAGAAAACACACTTACACACATCACACTAAAGTTTTTAAAAATATCTAATGTCTTTAAGGGCCAAATATGTCCCAAATAACCATTCAAGATATCTTTATTCCAGTCCTGGATAGTACAGCCTCATTATGGCCTTCAGAAGGCAAAATGTTAAAAATTAGCAGTTGGGAATGGTTGCACACTTCAGTAATCCCAGCATTCAGAAGGTCAAGACAAGAGGAACAAGTGGTTTGAGGACATCCTGAGCTATAGTGTTTTGGTTTTCTGTAAAATAAAATAAAATAAAATAAAATAAAATAAAATAAAATAAAATAAAATAAAATAAAATAAAATAAAATAAAATAAATAAAAACCAAATAAAAGAAAATGACCAAAGTACAAATAAGAAATAAGCAGCTATTTCTCTGGTTTTGCCTTCAAGTTACATGGACCAGATCTGTGATTAACTATAAATATGATTCAACTGGAAACAAAGACTTCTTTTTGCCAAAGTTTTTAGAATATAAGAGATAAAAATAAGCTAATTGGAATACTAACAACAGAAATTACTATGCTTGGTAATCATGTCTATTTCTCAGCAATAAACACACACACACACATGCATACAAACACGAGCTATGGCATTACTTCCAATTACTGAAAAGAATGAAAAGAATATATATATATATATATATATATATATATATATATATATATATATATGTGTGTGTGTGTGTGTGTGTGTGTGTGTGTGTGTATGTGTGTGTGTATAAAATGTGTGTGTATCTGTATTTTATATGTATAGGTTGACATGTATATATAGCCTCCTGAGTCTATTTAGCTTGGCTTGGGCCTGAATGTGTCTAGGGCTGACTGCTTGGAAAGGGAAAGCTGTGTGGGAGTTTGTCCCTGAAGACAACTCATTCTCCCTCTCTCAGAAGCTGTTGACCTACTGTAGCTCTTCTTCTAGGGGTAGAATCATGTGGAATTTGTCCTGTCTGGATTAGTATGTCAACTGGTATTGCCATTTCTGACATTGGTCTTGTTCAGGCAATCATACTGTTAAGGCTTCAGAGATGGGGTTCCCCTATTATCTCTAGGGGACACAATTTATCAATGGGTGTCCTGGGCATCTGACCTTACAGTCTTTCTACTCCCTCTTACATGGTTTTTCCTTAGCCCCAGGTTTAGAGCTTGCATTGTAGATCTGTCTGTGGGGATTGTATACCCCACTGTGGTTTGTTATCTGCATTTTCTTTACATGGTTATCTATGTTATGGTCTCCATCCATTGAAAAAAATGGAGCCTCTTTGATGAGTGGGAACATACTTATCTGTGGGTACCAGGGTAGGTGCCTAAAAACAGATTTTATATTGATTTAATAAACAGACATTATATTGGCAGAGGTAGACTCTCCTCTAGGTTCTATGACTTTCCAGATCCAAGGAGATGACTAGGTTTACAGTATCAAGCATGACTTCCCTCCTACTGAGTGGGCCTTTAAGTCTCCTTAGACAGTTGTTGATTACCTCCGAGATAAATGTGTCATCGTTCTACCACTGTGGATATCTTACTGGTCCCGTTGTTGCGGTGATGCATGGACTGAGTAAGACTACACTACTGATTGTCTTTCTTCTTTGACAGCTTGACTAGCACATTCTGATACTATGAGGTTTATGAGTCAGCTCCAGCTTCCTGTGTCCAAGTCCTGTGTTTGAAGTGCAGGGTATCTTCAGCCATAGGGCCTTACTCCCAAATTCTGGGAGGCAACCAAGGGCAGTGGCAATAGCCCATATTGTTTGGGTGGGTCTCTTAAACTCCCTTGCCCAACAGTACAGGAGGAGATTTCTCCTCCACAGTACTGGGTTTTTTGTTAGATAGTCTATTGTTTTCAAAGTGGCACATGATCATCACAAGGGGTGTTCCTTATTTAAACTACTATTTGTAATTTTAGGTAAGCAATATTTCAATATTAAAAAATCTAATTATATTAAATAGCACTACAGATCTTTTTGGGTCTCACCTGCCTTTTGTGCCAAGCACCTTCCTGGCAATCCCTCTAAATGAGGCCCTTGGGTGGTTGTGGGTCCACTTCATATTTAAATACAGGGAAACTCAGGCATGATGTCCAAGGGGCAGACCTCGGAACAAGCATGATTGAATGTGGTAGGTAACATCATCCATCTGACTGAGACATGGTTTGTGTAGTGCCACACTGAGACGCAGTCAAAGATGTCCAGCACATTTGATTTCCTTCTTTCCCCCCTCTCCCCTCTTGCTTTGGATTTCTGTCTGTTTTACATCCCCACATAAACTCTTTGCTTCTGCTTCTACTTCTTAGGGAACTGAGAAGTCATCTAGATGGCTAAATAAGCTGTGTTACGTATAGCTAGAGATGTGCAGCCAGTATAAAAGGCACACAGGAACGCACCAACTACTTAAAGATAAAGGTTAATAACTGTATGTTGACTATAACCCTATTGTTTTTTTGTTTGCTTATTTTACAAAAATGGGAATATAATCTCTAAGATGTTGGTTAGATACTGAATTTCCATTTTAGAGGTTTGTGGTGGTTTGAATAAGCTTGGCCAAGGGAGTAGCATTATTAGGAGGCGTGGCCTTGTTGGAGTGGGTGTGGCCTTCTTGGAGGAAGTGTGGCATTGTAGGGGTGGGCTTTGAGTTCCTCGTCCTAGCTTCTTGGGAATCAGTCAGTCTTCTCCTGACTGCCTTTCGATCAATGTGTAGAACTCTTGACTCCTCCAGTATCATGCCTGGCTGGAGGCTGCCATGCTTCCCACCTTGATGATGAACCTCTGAATATGTAAGGCAGTCTGACTTAAATGTTGTCCTTATAAAAGCTGCCTTGGCCATGGTTTCTCTTCTCAGCAATGCAAACCCTAAGACTAGGTTATTGTAATATAAATCGTTCACCTTTGTAGATAATTTTGAGAGATTGAAGATATGATTCAGCAGTTAAGGATCCTCTGTTCTTGCACAGGACCTGGGTATTCATAGCAGGTAGCTCACAACTATCTGCAACTCTAGCCTCAAAAGATCTGACCCCTTTCCTGACCTCCATGAGCACCTGCACTCATCTGCAACCCCTCCCCCACACATACAAGAATGAAAATATAAAACAAACAAACAAACCACGACCACCAACAGCCTGGGAATAGAATATACAATGCAAAAGCTCTATGCCAAATAGATAGTAAATAAAGCTACATGTTATTATAAACTAAGAATTAGTAAAACTTTACAAGGGACCACGGAACAAGCTTTACATGTCTCTGAGATGGTATCGCATATAATTAGAACCTAAGTAAAAAGGAATGAAGTCTAAGGCTGTGACCTATTTTGGTGACAACCCAGAACATGTGCTTTTATAAAAAGAACACACACACACACACACACACACACACACACATCAAAACAAGAAAGCCCTGAGCTTGTTATATATTTATGGGTGTATGTACACATCAGTGTGTGTGTGTATGTGTGTATGTGACAGTAATTTAAAAACAGATCATGAATTGGGGGAAGAAAAGAATTAGGAGGGGAGCCAGGGCTGGCAGAGATTTAGATGAAGTCCTCATGTACAAAATTTTTCAAAACCAGATTTTTTAAAAAAATCTTATTTCCTTTGACAAATTCTTAGATCAAAAGGTGTTTACATCTGAAAAAAAAAACTGACTATGAACTTCCAAACTAACAGTTGGAAGAATGTGCTAATTGTCGTGTCCACCAGGAGAGGATAAGCGCACTTGTGTTCTCCCAGCTCCTTAGCTTTGGGTATGAAAATGACAAAATAGGTAGAATTTGTGGATCCTCTTTTCTGTAATTGAGCTTTTAATGCTTGGCAGAATCAGGGCAGTTATTAAGTTATTTCCTCTGAAGTTCAGAATTTGCTTGTTAAGTGTCTCTTACACACAGGGCACATTCTTGGCAATGGGACCACAGAGCCCTACAAGAGAAAAATGGCTTTATGCTGACCTGCCAGTATGTCATTGCAGAGAAACAATGAGCTCTGCTCATTCTTTGTATGTATAAGTTTCCCAAAGGAGATATTAAAAAAATGACTAGTATGCACAGGTAACAGATACACACAGGGGCTGTCTTCTTCTCAAGGTCAGGGGTACCGATCATTTGATAACCAGGCTGGCAACATTAAAAAGAGAAGATAAGATCCTATACTTCTACTATTTCTAATTTTAATAATATAATATCAAAATTCATAATCTTCAAATAAATGAAGTATTAGTTAAAACTGGCAAATGGACATAATCTTACCACAGTGAGTGGTAGGTCCTATGGTTGGGTGTCTTTGGGGGAATAATGTACCTATATCTTAGATTTGCTTCTACAGCTTGGAGGCTGTTTGAAACTCCTGATTGGAAAGCATCAACAGGACCAATCACGCAGTATTTTCATGCCCTTCATGTTGGTAACTCATTTTCCTTTGAGAAGTTACTTTTCTGACACATCCTGGAGTCATTCAAGGCTAAGTTAAATGGGCAGAGCAGGTAGATGATGAACTTGACAGATAAACTTTTAACATTAAAAGCATTGATTGAGAGGCTGCAGAGCACTCACTCTTCTTGCAAGAGAACCTGGGCGGCATTCACAGCCCTCATGGCAAAACCACTTGTAACTCCAGCTCCAGTATCCTCCACAGGTATCACTTAAGTCCACACACCCCATGCCATACACATGCATGCAATAAAATATAGGAAAAAATTATTAGACTATAATCAGTAGATGTCTTCTTTGTGCACTGAATGTGCTATCTCAGAAGATAGTCCTAGCAATTGGCCAACAATTTTTGTGAAAGAATGTCAGTTTTACTAAGGAAAGCCATGCTTCTTTAGTTTCTATGGTTATCACACACCATCTGACTGAAATTCTTACTAAGATTCTCTGGTATCATCCCATGATTGTTCAACACAGGCTTGTCAATGAGATAGGATCACAAAATCTACAGACTTTGTGCTTACCCCTCACAGAAAAAAAAATTCAGGACACACACACAAACACACACATCTCACACACATATGCACACATATGTATGACATCACATAAAGTATATGTGAGCACCACATAAAATCAGTAGTATTGACATCAGGCTATTTTGTAAAAGGGATTTTTCGGGTTCATTTTTTGACTTCATTTCGAGTGTAAACCCAGAGGCAAGATGATGCTGGACTTCCCTGTCCACGTAAACACAACTATCTGTCCAGCATCACCAGGAAAGCATAAATAAAGGACTTACTTCTAAGAGCAGAAGAGGTGCCACCCTATACACTTTTCAAAATAGAGAGAGTATGAACATATTTTAATATGCCCATACTAAAACTGTGCCAGAGGAACCAGGCCTGAAAACTTACCAAACATTGCAGACTGAGGAAGACTACAGCACCTTTACTTCAACTCCACAAAGAAGAGGACACTTGGACCACATTGGCGATGGCCTCCCTGCCCTCTAACCACTCAGCTAATGACAAATGGACGGACAGGCAGAAAACTGCCTAGGGACCTCAGCTCGGCTCAGTCAGCACTGCTGACACGGTCTACCTCATTCGCTGCTCATCTGCCCTGCTATTGGTCCTTCTGGGATGAATCCCCCGCAGCTTTCATGGTCCTGCCTTATCATGGTTGGCTTTAATATCAACTTGCCACAAATGGAATAACCTGGGTAGGAAGTCTCATGTGAAGACCTGTCCTGATTGCCTCAATGGAAGTGGGCAGGCCCACCCTGATTGCGGGCAGCCCCTCTGGCAGCATCCTGTATTAAGAAGAGTATTTCAGAAGGAACTTTTTCTTGTCTTTGGCTTCTTGGCCTTCCATCTTGGTGCAGAGCTGATTACTCCATTGCTGCTGCTGCTGCTGCTGCTGCTGCTGCTGCTGCTGCTGCTGCTGCTGCTGCTGCTCCTCCTCCTATTTTCTTGCTGATAGCAGAACCAGTATTTCCAATCTTCCACTGACGAGAAGGTGCCAGTGCTTCTCCAAGAACCTTTGAGATCCTTATGCCAGACTAGGGCTATCGATATTGAATAACTACTGTATCACCACCCCTACCCCAGTGAAAGACAGCTATCTTGGAACTATTCTAACTATTGAAGCACCCAGCCTCTAGCACCAACAACAGGGTTCTCAGCATCTCAGGAGTGGTTCGGCCATTGTTACTATTTTAAAGCTCACCTAATAAATTGTCATACGAGCTACATACATTCCATCCTCTTGGTTGTGTTCCGTTAAGGAACACTTGACTTAAGGGTCAATGGCTTAAAAGCCACAGGTGGACTGAGATGCTCTGGACAGGAAAGTTGGCTTGAGCCATAACACCTGTGGAAGCTTCTGGTAAGGAAATCCACATAGCAAACCTGCTGGTGTCTACTACTCAGAGACCGTAGGGGAAATGACCTGCAGATAAAATCATCTATCCCCATAGTTCCTGCTTTCCTATCCTCTAACCCTCCCTGCCCCACGCATGTACACAGATAGACCTTATGCCCTTGGAGAGACTGCAGCTCTTCAGTTGTTCTGATTAAAGAAACAATTCTGTATCTGAAGATGCATGTCTGCTTTTTTTTTTTTCAATTTCCAAGTAGCTTCCATCCATCCCAACTTAACAGTAACCAGTGAAACCCAGACAGCTTGTGAATATGTCATTTAATAAACTTGGACATAGTAGAAGAGACAAGCATGACCATCTATGCCTATCATATAACCTGTTCGCAACACATGGGTATCACAAAATTCATTTTTCTTCTCTTAAAACGGAAAGTTTAATATTATCCCCCAATTTAAACTCTCAGGTAATCACAGACTTTTAGAATTTCTCCCTGTAATATATGACAAAGGGTTTAAGGAACACAGTAACAAAAGCAGGATGAAGAATGTATTCCCTCATTTCAAACATCCTGTGACCTGTACTTAAAGCAAGTGTCATCTGGGCTGCCTCTGATTGTTTAGACTGATAACCTAAGTGTGTTCAAACAGGAAAGGGCTCTGACGAGCATGTTTTATTTTTGTTTGCTTTCTTTTGTTTCTTCCTGTCTCTGCCTCATGGGTGGGTGTTATCTGAGTTCCAGGATAGCTATTTTTATTGTTAAGATTTTTTTCTGATGATGGCATTGAACACGAAGCCCAGCAGTGCTCTGCATCCAAATACATTCCCAGTCACCGAATAGCTACTGATAGTCCTGTGTGGATATTTTAAAATCTAACGAAATAGTTGATTTCTTTTTTTTTTTTTTTTTTTTTTTTTTATTTGATATAATTTATTTACATTTCAAATGATTTCCCCTTTTCTAGCCCCCCCCCACTCCCCGAAAGTCCCGTAAGCCCCCTTCTCTTCCCCTGTCCTCCCTCCCACCCCTTCCCAGTTCCCCGTTCTGGTTTTGCCAAATACTGTTTCACTGAGTCTTTCCAGAACCAGGGACCACTCCTGCTTTCTTCTTGTATCTCATTTGATGTGTGGATTATGTTTTGGGTATTCCAGTTTTCTAGGTTAATAACCACTTATTAGTGAGTGCATACCATGATTCACCTTTTGAGTCTGGGTTACCTCACTTAGTATGATGTTCTCTAGCTCCATCCATTTGCCTAAGAATTTCATGAATTCATTGTTTCTAATGGCTGAATAGTACTCCATTGTGTAGATATACCACATTTTTTGTATCCACTCTTCTGTTGAGGGATACCTGGGTTCTTTCCAGCATCTGGCAATTATAAATAGGGCTGCTATGAACATAGTAGAGCATGTATCCTTATTACATGGTGGGGAATCCTCTGGGTATATGCCCAGGAGTGGTATAGCAGGATCTTCTGGAAGTGAGGTGCCCAGTTTTCGGAGGAACCGCCAGACTGCTTTCCAGAGTGGTTGTACCAATTTGCAACCCCACCAGCAGTGGAGGAGTGTTCCTCTTTCTCCGCACCCTCTCCAACACCTGCTGTCTCCTGAATTTTTAATCTTAGCCATTCTGACTGGTGTAAGATGAAATCTTAGGGTTGTTTTGATTTGCATTTCCCTAATGACTAATGAAGTGGAGCATTTTTTAAGATGCTTCTCCGCCATCCGAAGTTCTTCAGGTGAGAATTCTTTGTTTAACTCTGTACCCCATTTTTTAATAGGGTTGTTCGGTTTTCTGGAGTCTAACTTCTTGAGTTCTTTATATATATTGGATATTAGCCCTCTATCTGATGTAGGATTGGTGAAGATCTTTTCCCAATTTGTTGGTTGCCGATCTGTCCTCTTGATGGTGTCCTTTGCCTTACAGAAACTCTGTAACCTTATGAGGTCCCATTTGTCAATTCTTGCTCTTAGAGCATACGCTATTGGTGTTCTGTTCAGAAACTTTCTCCCTGTACCGATGTCCTCAAGGGTCTTCCCCAGTTTCTTTTCTATTAGCTTCAGAGTGTCTGGCTTTATGTGGAGGTCCTTGATCCATTTGGATTTGAGCTTAGTACAAGGAGACAAGGATGGATCAATTCGCATTCTTCTGCATGCTGACCTCCAGTTGAACCAGCACCATTTGTTGAAAAGGCTATCTTTTTTCCATTGGATGTTTTCAGCCTCTTTGTCGAGGATCAAGTGGCCATAGGTGTGTGGGTTCATTTCTGGATCTTCAATCCTGTTCCATTGATCCTCCTGCCTGTCACTGTACCAATACCATGCAGTTTTTAACACTATTGCTCTGTAGTATTGCTTGAGGTCAGGGATACTGATTCCCCCAGATTTTCTTTTGTTGCTGAGAATAGTTTTAGCTATCCTGGGTTTTTTGTTGTTCCAGATGAATTTGATAATTGCTCTTTCTAACTCTGTGAAGAATTGAGTTGGGATTTTGATGGGTATTGCATTGAATTGACTTAAAACTATATATATTTATGGAATGCAGTGTTCTGTTTTGATACATATACACATTCTGTAATAATTGAGGTAGTTGTCCTTATCACCTGGAACATTTATTACATTGTGGAGAAGCATTCAAAACTCTCTCCTGTAATTGCTTTGAAATAGACAATAATTTATTGTTAACTATAGTCACCCTACTGTGCAATAGAATCAGATGTAGAGGGAATTTTCAGTCTAGATCTGCATACAAGAGTGAAGAAAAATGGAACCCTTGTTATAAAAGAAAATCTGCATAAAACCTATTCTGTAGCAGCATAGGCATGAATCTATCAGAAGCGGATGACAAATGGCTTATTGTAGGCTTTAGATTAATTATTATTTATCCTTCCTATCATATGGTGACTTCAGGCTTCTCTGTTTTGATTCAGTACAAAACTTTCTGTCTCACATTTCTAGGTTCACCTGCTATTTGCATTCCTGTGGTTTGCCTTAAGCTTAAAACTGGCCACATATGTGTCCATACTCTCTCTGTGTGGTAGTTTGAATACACTTGCCCCAGGGGCTGGCACTATTGGGAGGTGTGCCCTTGTTGAAAGAGGTATGGCACTGTGAAGGCAGGGCTTGAGCTCTGCCCATTGTGAGACATTGGAGTCTCCTTCTGGCTGCTCTCAGATCTAGATGTAGAACTCTCAGTTCATCTCCAGTACTGTGTCTGTCTCAACACTGCCATGCTTCCTGCCATGTTGATAATGGACTGAAACTCTGAAACTGTAAGCCAGCCCCAATTCAATGTTGTCCTTTATAAGAGTTGCCTTGGTCATGGTATCTGTTCAACAGCAATGGAAACCCTAACTAAGAGACCCTCTCACTGGAGAGAATAATATTAGAAGCGAATGACTTAGAGGCACCCCCTGCCCCCTTGAATACCACCATGCTGGGACTCCAACTATCATCATTATCTTATTTTAGGAGCTTAACAAGTTTTCTGGTTATGGCTCACATCCAAGTGGCTACATGAACATACTATCTGGTTTTCAATGCATACTTTTGAAACTAATACATCCTGAGAGAGTGCAGTTGTGTTCATGAATTTGACGTATAAGCAAGCTACTGCTCCTCAACTGCTCTAAGCTACTTTGTAAAAGTGAAATCAAATGGAATTAACAGCTCTCTTCACAGTGTGTGGTCAAAGGGGTATTCTCAACAAAGAGTAACCACTAGTATATGAATGTGGCCTAAGCACTTTAGCATGTGCTATAATGAAAGCATTTTTGGCATATGTCTCTGCTTCTTAATATAATTCCTAAAACTTTTAGATTCTTCAAAGTGCATAGTCTTTTCGTAAACTAATGAGATAATCACTGGCTAACCATGTTAGCCTCAAGATCGAAGATGCTAGAGGATCCAACCAATGATTAGGGGATTAGAGCTTTTGGCCCCACCCAAGCATATCCATAGTAGATAAAGTGGACTGAGATCGCCTAAATTAGCAGTGATCAATGATACAATCATTCATACATAAGTAATAACACCGCCATAAAAATAAAAAAGAAACTTTTAGGTTGGTAAACACATGGAAGTGAGATACCGCAAAGCCCTGTACCTAGTGAGATACCTAGCCGCACATCTTGCTTTATGCACCTCTCCCGTGTTATTCTTACTGAATTAATTTTTTTAAAAACAAATTGGTCATCTCTACAGTAACCTAGGTTTTTAAAAAAGATTTATTTTTTTATGTAAGCAGATATGTATGCATGCATGTATGCCTGCAGACCAGAAAAGGGCACTGGATTATGAGCTGCCATGTGGTTGCTAGGAATTGAACTCAGGAACTGCTCTTAACCACTGGGCAATCTCTCCAACTCTCTATGAATCATTCTTATGAATTACTGCACCCAAGGAACAGGTATAGAAACTTTCGATGTAGCCAAATCAGATAAATAGTGTCTAACATGGGGCTCCACCACTTTGGACTGGCATCAGAAGTGAAGCTAATCCTGTGGGATTGATACCTTTACCAGTATTTGGGTATTTGAAAACTCTAAGTCAAGAATGTCAGAATTTCATAACATTTAGGACCCTGAGCTGGTACGTACAGAAAATGAAAGAATTGCTTGTAATATAGTAGGAAAAATATTAGAAGTGGTATCAGAAGTGCTGGTATTAGACATGCTGTGAATTATAGGGGAATAGAAAAAACACCATGCTGCTCACATCCTATCATTTAACACCGGGATAACTTAGTCAACACTAAATCTGATCCTTCAAAAGGCAAGTCAGGTGCATTGCTGCATTTCCCAGCTAGCAGCTTACCCACTAAGACCTTCTCCCTGGGAAATGTGAGCTTCTACTAAGAGCAGGAACAAGGAGTTCACAACTCCCAGCGGGCAGGGCAGGTACGTTGAATTCCTTTGTGCATCCTAAACAACACACACTAATTGATCCGTACTGCCTTCACCAGCCAATTAGAACCAGGCTTGCTGCTACGCCTCATATGCCATAAGATGAGAGTCCATGATCATGAGAGCCAGCCATCCTCTGGGACCCTGGCTTTTTTGTGTACTAGACAACAGATGCCAAAGTGTCCCACTATACCATCATATTCAAATTCGCAAAGTTCCCCTGCTCCACCACGAAAACTCCTTCTACCCCAATCTATAATTATAACTTTTAGAAGGCCCCATTCCTGTGTAAGCAATTTCAGCACAGTATCTTGAGCTATCATGTTCCATGATCCTCATTACTAGAGCTAAAAGGGCCCTTTGCCAGAGAAAGCAGCCCTCTCATTTTAAAGATGAAACACTGCAGCCCAGCAATTTTTGTATTTTGCTCAAGGTCACGAAGAACAGCGTGCCAGCGGGCTACACCTGGGCTCATATCTCTTCCAGCACTGTCTCCAGTTACAACCTTCCCTGGTTCTGATACATGCAAAACAACTGAAAGCCCAGAACATTAGTTTTACCTTTAGGTGGTAGCTTTTAATTGTTATTGTACAGCCAGAACAAAAAGATATATGTATGTATATATATGTATTTATTTTAAGGAGGCAAGAATGACTATAAAGTTCCCCACTTTGGTTATTTAAAGCCAGCCTTGTTAGTTATCTGTGTGAACGATAGAGGAAGGCACACATTTCTGGCATCACTTCCCAACACACCAGTGCACCAGATGAGTATTGACTGATGGCTCCAGACACTAATAAGTCCAGAGTCTGTTCCTTGGAAAATGCACTGCATGCGTCATTAAGGCTATTTTCAGCCTTGCTGTCTTGAATTGAATGTCAACCAGCACTGGTGATTCTGAATTTAAATGGGATCTCGGGTAGGGGAGGAGAAAGTGAATGTTATTTTCAGGGTTTGGATAGTTGACAGAATTTTTTAAAGGCTGTATAAAATCTATGGGCATTTGTAAGACTCTTATTCAAGCTCTTTGAATGATAACCCAAATATTACCTTTATACTGATTGGCTCATATTTGTCTAAGTAGAAACACTGCTGTCTAAACCAGGTATTTATTTTGACTGCAGATAGATTCTACCTTCTTTCTATACTGGTCTACGACGCTTTTGAGAGATGGTGAAACCATTAAGACACAAGATACTGAGGAGAGAGGGAGGTCATCAATGGCATGCCCCTGAAGGAAAGAAACTCCACTGTCACCATTTCTTTGCTTCCCAGCTGTCGTGAGGTGACAACCTTCCTGTGCTCCTACTCTGACATACTGCTTTGCTCCAGTCCCCAAACCAATGCGCCAACACACCATGTACCAGAAGTTAGTCCACCTCAAACTTTCTTTTCTTTCTCTCAAGTCTTGGTCACGATTATGGCAACAGCAATAGGACACATACATTGGATGCAAATGGTTTGTGGCATGTGTGGGAGGGGTAGTTTGTATATGTGGTACACATGTCAGAGTACACGACTATGTATGCACATGTAGTCAGGTGGCTTTCTCTATCACTCTTTGCCATACTGCTTTGAAGAAAAGTTTTTGTTTTTGTTTTTTTTTTCAGAATGGGAAGGTTACCATTTGGGTTAGACTGTCTTGTTAATGAGCTTTTGGGATCTGCCTGTCTCTGTTTGCAGTGTTGGAGTTACAGCTATCCTCTGACATGCCCACATTCCTATGTGGCTGGACCCCACTTGGAAGAAACTACACTAGAATTGGTGGATCCAAAACCATGGATGCCTGTCACTGAGGTGATTAAAGCATCGCAGTTGATTTTCACTGATGTCTGCAAGAACCAGATAATGCTAACAGTCCTGCAAGTGCTGCCTGATGTAATAGGTGTAGCTTTCTTTTTAAGAATTTTAGTTATTTTTGGTTTGAAAATAGCATACATATTACAAATTATACTCTTTAAGACACACAGCTACTCATCATTAGAATTTTAGCAACTCAAGAATTTCGAAAATATATATCTATAAGTAAAGTGGTGTGGTGCATATTCACATGTTTTTCCTTTTTAAATACTCCCCTCCTGCTATCTCTCTCTCTGTCTCTCTCACCTACCTACTTATCTATCATCTAACTACCTATGATTGATAGATCTATCTATCTATCATCTACCTACCTATCTACCTATTTATCTACCTACCTATCTTCTATCTATTATCTATCTATCTATCTATCTATCTATCTATCTATCTATCCATCCATCCATCCATCCATCCATCCATCCATCTGGGGGCAGAATATTCTATAGTACAGCCTGACCTTAAACTCACTATATAGGGAAGAAGGAGCCTGAATTCCCAATTATCTTGCCTCTACCCTCCAGGTGCTGGGACTATACACATGTATTACCACACTTGGCTCAAAACCTACTATCTAACAATGATACTCAACTTTTGTTTTATGGCCGATCTGACCAGTAGGATGAAGCTTGTCAAAAATGAGAAAGCAAGTCCTACTGCACCCCGGCAAGCTGAGATTACTATAGAAAGGTAGGCTGAGGTAGCTGCATTCTGAACCAAGCTACATAGAATATTCAGAAATAAACAAACCCTGACAACCAAAACTACTGGAGGTTTTCTTATAAGTCCCAAGTATCTATATATGGGATAAAGAATAGTAAACTAGGAAGTTTAGTTGGAATATACATTTATGACAATTTTAACAGAGACCCAAGTTTAACCAAGGACTTAATAGTTCATTATTAATTCTGCAAAGTCCCACTCCTAGGAGCAACATTAGAATGAGGGGAGCTGGAATTTTTAACTAAGTTAGACGGGTAGGGCAGGAAGATGGCTTAGGGAGGAGCAGAACTGAGACCTCAAGATTCAGTTGTTTAACTGGGATTAAAGAAGCCAGAAAAGAGACTGAAGCCAGGAAGCCATGAGATGAATACAGAGAAGGCAAACATGGCAGGTCACGAGAGTTCTACAGGAGATGGACTGAGTGCCATAGAGGAGAATGCAATACTGGGGCTCAGCAGTCCCAGAGTGTGACATGCTAAGTGCAGACGTTCTTGAAAAGCAGCTCAGCCAAAAACACATGTGTAGGAGTTGTCCTGGTATTGGTTGGCAGGGGCGCAACAGAGGTTTACTCATTAGATAACACCTGTATGGCAGACATTTTATAACTCTGCACAGTCCTATACCTCATGCTCCCTTTTCTCATTTCTTCTTTCATCCTTTCAGGTTGTTTGAGACACACTTTCACTGTGTGCTACCAGGCTAAGAACTTGCTCTTTGGATCACAGCTTCCTGAGTACTGGGCTCGCAGGCTTCAGCCACCATGCCTGCCTTCAATCATTCCTCCCTTATGTAAGTTATGAAACAAACTTTTTTCATGGTATAGAGTAGAGTTTATTTAGGGCAGAGGATGGGAGTTAATGGGGTAGTGGAGGTAGAGAGAGGCCGAGAGAAAGAGAGAGAAAGAGAGAGAGAGAGAAGAGAAGAGAGGAGAGGAGAGGAGAGGAGAGGAGAGGAGAGGGGGGAAGGGAAGGGAAGGGAAGGGGAGAGGAGAGGAGAGGAGAGGAGAGGAGAGGAGAGGAGAGGAGAGGAGAGGAGAGGAGAGGAGAGGAGAGGAGAGGAGAGGAGAGGAGAGGAGAGGAGAGGAGAGGAGAGGAGAGGAGAGGAGAGGAGAGGAGAGGAGAGGAGAGGAGAGGAGAAGAGAAGAGATGAGAAGAGAAGAGAAGAGAAGAGAAGAGAAGAGAAGAGAAGAGGAGTTGAGGCCGGCCATGACCACATGGAGAGAGAGGGGAGGGGAGGAGAGCCCAAGAGGGGCAGAGAGGTGAGAGTGCCAAGAGGCAAGAGAGATGAGAAAGAGTGAAACGAACATTTTGAGGTCCCTCCGAGTTACAAAGTCAACCACTTTCTGGCAGGGACATTGAGTGGTACTGTTCCCAATTGGCCAATGAAGAAAATCAGATGGCATCCCTAAAGCAGATGGTCGTGTGTAGCAGGGATGCTAGCCCATAATTTCAACTCCCCTACCCCATAATCTCTGCTCCAATTTTAGACTTTGGTTAACTCACACACTGGAGGAAGTGGAAAAAGCCAAAGGCTTTAACCATGGGCAGTTTAGCCAAGACTACTGGCGTCTGCATAATGGCTTCCTCTCTTGCAGCAAATAACAGTTATAAAAAGAGAGAATCCTTAACGTGTCAAGGCAGATATTTTCATAAAATCTTGTGAGAAAGAGATAGTTGTCTTTTATCATGTGTAAATAATCTCTTAGTTTTAAGGCCTCCTGGAAGCAGCTGTATGAAGACCCCTTCTACATTATACCGCATCTTGACATATGGCCATGTAGTGTGGGCACCCGCCATCATATCTCTGACGTTGTTGGTTTGACTCACATACTCTTACCCTCCTGGCTTTGCAGGTGTGGCTCTGTGACAAGACCTAGGTCCATTAGGAGGAGAAGATGGCTCCCCTTTACCCTTCCTGTTTATAAAAGGTTATCCTTTTTATCGTTTTATTCTGCCACTAGCAACACCTTCTATTCCAAGGATTCAACAAGCAAGAATTTGAATGCTGAGCAGAGGGAGTCCTGTGACTCCCTCAGTTGGAAGGACTGTACACACAGGGTGTCCTAAGATTTGGAGAAGGAGTGATTGTGTTGTGAACAAGCTGATCCTAGTCCAGTGGTAAGAAAGGCCTGCAACGAACACTGTGAACTGTATCGCTACAGGGTCTTTGGGGTGCTGAAGAAGTTAATGTTTAATTATTTATAAAAAAATAGAACCATGCAATACTATACACCCATGTAGAAACTGGGACAGCATTCTGAAACAATGAACCTGAGTCGAGCAATTCAAAAAAAAACCCAAAACCTACTGCTGGTTATATACCAATACAAGCCTCGAATCTCAGCACTCAGGAGACAGAGGCAGGGGATCAGTGTGAGTTCAAAGTCAGCCTGATGTGTATAGGGAGTTCCAGGCCACCTAGGTCTACAAAGGATGACCCTGTATCAAAGTAACATTAAATTGATTTTTTAATTAATTAAAATTCAGCAATTAAGAAGCATATTGACATAACTCTTTGTCTTCTGAGGTCAGAATACCTTTTCAGCCCAAGAAGATATTAACTATTTTTTATTAAAAATCTTAAGCTACAATTTATAAAAATCCATTTGTGATATTCTGAAGTTCTTTTCCCTAATTCATTTCTTTTTAACCTTGACCCTTTTGGCTGGTTCAGGCATCTGGCTTCCCTGAACGAAGACAGAAATGCATTTTTACACACTTATTTCTAGGAAGTGATTACTAAGATGAAGCTTTTATTTCTAAATGTTCATGATTAACTTACATGTATATTATTGATTGAAAAATAGTTATGATAGAAGATAGGAAAACAGGTTGATCATGTTTACTTTTTTTTTTTTTTAACAATGAATGGAAGTGAGACTTTCAACCTCAGGACCCTGTGACTCATCAGATGGAGTAATTAATATGCAAGTAGAGATTTATTCAAAGTGACCAGAGGAGAGCTAGACAAATGCAATCAACCACTACCCTTGTTCTTCTCGGTGGCCATATATTACTCACAAGATAGGGGTAAGATTTAAAGATTTCTAGTGTAAATCATGCAAGACCGGTAGAACTTGGTGAATGAACGTAACTTTCACTTCAGAGAAGCCAGCAGGTCTCTGCTTCTCAGGCTGCTCGAATGCAAAGTAGGAGGTAAGACTGGGACTGCCACTGCTTCTCAGTAAGTCACCTCACGAACCTGGCACTTACAGAAATCAGATGTCTAGGTTTCAGAGTCTTCTGGGACTTTGGTAGGAGTAAGCATAAGTAACTTGGGACATCTACAGTAATTTCTTATAAAACTCATGAAGTCCACTGTCCTTGAGGTTGGTTTGTCTGTCTGTTTTTATCCATGGGCTTCCTATGAACTCCAGGTTGTTGTCTAACTCCTTCCTGCTTTAGTTTCCAAGCATGGGGATTGTAGCCACATGACTTTATTTATGTTTCCTTATTTCTAATCACCATATACTTGGCAAAGCTGTGTTGTTACAGATGTCTAAGGGCAGAATTTGTCTTCCTAACTTAGCTTCTGAACTCACCAGATCTTTTTATTCCATCCATATAAAAGAAACATGGAAGGGGTTGTCAAAAGAATACAGTAGGGACCACATGAAGCTCTAGAAGTATTCATATGTGAACATACAAGCCAGCTATAGTAGCACATACTGTAATCCCAACACATAGGAAGCTGAGGCAGGAGGATGTCAACCTCAAACCTTTAGCCTGGGTTAAATTATAACCCCATAGCAAAAAGACAATGGTCAAAAATTTTAGTCTGAAGGAAGTCATGATCTTGTAGGGGATACAGTCACACAAGCAATAGTACAGAGCACAAAAGAATGAAGTATAGAGCTGGAGAGATGGCTCAGAGGTTAAGAGCACTGATTGCTCTTCCAGAGGTCCTGAGTTCAATTCTCAGCAACCACATGGTGGCTCACAACCATCTGTAATGGGATCTGATGCCTTCTTCTGGTGTGTCTGAAGAATAAACAGAGGAGGTGTTTCTGGACTGTGTCCAAGGAAGAAGCTTAGAATAATTATGAGTCCACAAAATTGCTCTAAAGTGGGAAGCCATTTGAGATGGATGGAAAAGACAAATGAATAGGGTTCCTTGCTCCTAAACTGCTGCTACTGAGTGAACAGCAGTAAATTGTTCTCTGGTTACTGTTACTGCAGCCTTCCCATTCTTCTTCCCTGAAACCCAGGGAGGGCCTCACCTTATGTGTATACTAATCAGCCTGTCACAAACACCATAGACTATATTGCTACAGAGTCTTTGGGGCTCTGAAGAAGTTAATGTTTACTTCATGAAAACTACTAAACATGCACATATTATACACGCACGAAGAAACTGAGTTATGTACAGTTTGGTATCTACTACTTTATGTTACTCTGTACACTTTCTGCAGGTCTTACAGCCAGACTGTAATTCCACCCAACTGTGACCTGTGTGTGAGCCAGGACATGTCTTATAGTCACCATTGCCTTCTACAACTTGGTATATGTTAGACACAAGTTATTTCTTGCATCAATCTCAAAAGTAAATTTAAGCTTTTCTGAAATGCAGACGGAAGTTCGTATGAAGACTCGGCATCACCATCTGAACACAAGTAAACGCTTAAATGTCATCACAGAAGGAGAAGGCAGGACAAACAGCATTTCAGTTGTGAAGCTCACAAATATCTTACTTCAAAGTCTTCAAATTAGGACTCCTCTATTCATTCTATTCCACTTAAAGCTTTGCTTCTAGATAACCGAGACATTAGTTTGAGTTTCTTTAGGCTTGCTTCAGTGGAGGCTAGTTTAATAACATTTATTTCTAACTGTTGTTATATGACTAGCCATTGTTAATTAACTTTGTTCCAGCACCATTGAGCAAGTTTTTTTTTTAAACCGTGCATTATAAAATCCCATGAAAGTGAGAGCAATTGGTCATGTACATAAAGGTTTCCCCAATTACAGACTACAAAGGACTCTGATTTTCTTCTCTTTGCCAGGACAAGAACAGACAGACCTATTTGGTAATACTTTCATTGAACTCAAAAATTAGTGGCCATAGTTGGAACAACAAACCCTGTTCAAAGCACAGGACAGATAGGTGAAATAGATTCCCACGTCAGTGCTGATGGGTTACACTATGTGAGTGGCTGGGAGGTTTTATTTGTCGCTTTGGAATTCTTGGCTCCAAGGACTATCAAGGAGTGCGTGAGATAAGAAATACCCAGGGAGGGTGGGTGTGATCCGATGTGTCTGTCAAGTGTTGTCATTCTCTCACTGGGTTTTGATAACTGAAGATAAGTGCCAAAATGTCCAACAATGAACCCTTTATAAAGCAGGTGGGCGTGTATGCTTATCTTGAGTACATGACTAAAAGGGACACAGGCATCGATCGCACTTCCCTCTGTGCGTATCCTGTGAATGGTTATGAAGTCTGGTATGGAGCAGTGAGGAGACAAGAGACCCATGCTTGGGGCTGGAAGGAGAGCAGATAAGAGGTCTAAGAGGCCAACTTAAGGCCAGTGAGCACATATTCTCATTCTCCCACTGATACGTTCCCCTTCACTGCTTGTATACATTTCCACACATTCAGGTACAATGACTCACATCTACATACTCAGCTGGTGTCTAGCTAATGAATTTGGATATCTTGGTGCCAGTTGTCTCTACCTAACTTTTCCCAAGCATATCCTGGTGATCCCACAAGTCACATTCCAGGAATGACCTACGGATAACTAGTTTTCCTCTCCTTCCCATTTTGTCTGATATCGCCTTTGTCTTCTCTGTCTACTGAGCTGTGTGTCCTATTTGCCAATTGCTTTGAAATGGATCCCTCCTCCTCCAGCCCCCACTAACCCTCGCCAAAATACAAATATGGTTTGTTTTCTCTAATTTTTTTCTTTGTCAATTTAAAAAGAAGCAAGCAGAGCACAGATACGAGATGAAGGCATCTGAGGTTAGTGACGCATTATATTTAAGATAGAATAGATTCTTGCTGGGACCATTATTGAGAAGGGGAAGCCAGGAATGAGCACCTTGAGAGTAAATCAAGTGCTCTGATCTTCACAAGTTCATTTTGAGGTCCATGTAACTATACTGTGACTATCAAGGCCATATAGGCATTTAGGCATAAAACCTGAAACTCTGGATGGCAAATACAGCTAGAGAAAATACATGATCCATGTTCTAAGTTAAGCTTTTATGATGTTGAGGGTTTTTTTTAGTAATTTAGTAATTTATTTTTTATTTTATGCACATTGCTATGCTTTTGCCTGTATATGTCTTCATGTGGTTGTCAGATCTTGAAGCTACAGACAGTGGTGAGCTGCCATATGGGTGCTGGGAATTGAACTAGGGTCCTTTGGAAGAGCAGTCAGGACCCTTAACCGCTGAGCTCTCTCTCCAGCTCTAAGATGTTGAGATTTTTAGCAGAGGTTAAAGAACTTGCAAACCTTTACTGTCCCCAGATTTTTTTTTTAATTTGGCAAGGGTTGCCCAGAGAACATGATGTCACAACAGCCAACAGCAAAGAACATTTCAAGCTTGAGAGAACAAGTGATTATTTTGAATGTTGCTGACAGCATAAGTGAGATCAGGCCCAATTTATGACTTAATTCACAGCCCAGAGACTGTTGGTGACCTTGCTTGGAGCCTTCTGTTGGAGTTTTGGGGTAGCATCTAAAAGTGACAAGGCCAAGAAGGGAGAAGCTATATGGGCCATTCTCTTGTGGAAAGTCTGGCTGAGAGAGTAGAGATTCAGAGGCTGTAGCAGAAGATCCTGTGAAATAGGGCTCTAAGCTTTCAGAATGGCTGTGTGGATTGTCCAGAGGTCGGTCCAGTCTGGATGCTGGAAGAGAGGGGGACATAAGCAGAAATCCAGGAAGACGAAGGATAAAGGAAACTATTCTCAGAGGAAGAAGAGGCTGCTCCTATTCTAACTATATACTATGAGACTAGGGAGCAGAGGATAGAACACAGGAAGTTTGATGGGGGTGCAGAGGAACACAGTGCATAGGAGGTTTGAGGAGAATGGGGCACAGAGGATGGACTAGGGTATGATGAGAGCATGGCCACTTGTGAACAACACTCTCTGGGTGCAGAAGTCAAGTGGAAATCAAGGAAGGACTAGTGAGTTACTTTTCACGGTTTTAAAGTGAAGAGGCAAATGAACTAAAGAGGAGAGGTGAAGTGTGAAGAGAAGGTGAGAAAATCATCTCAGATCACACAGAAGCACACTCTGGTTGTATATGCTATATGAACAAGCTCCTATTCACTAGCTTTTGGTAGGTACTGTAAAAGATGCTTTTAGACATCTTGATGATTTCTTATATTGAATACTCTGTCATAGGAGCCTTAGAAAGTTTGCAAAGGAAGGTTGGGAATCAAACCTCCTGGGGCTAGTCATAGCAGGGACAAGAGTGACAAGGTGAACTTCCCATGCCATGGAACTGGGTAAGGCCTTGCCTGGTGAGGTAGAGCAGCGTCTTTTTTTTTTTTTCAGTGATTATATATCCAAAATGGGGAAAATAGAAACAGCATGCATCTCCCCAGAACTCCAGGAAATTCCAGTAGGTGGAGGCAAATCTCAGAGACAGGTTTAACTTCCTCCTTGGGTGACAAAGGGCAGATTGGGAGCTTGTAGCATGTCATGTTTGAAGAGTTCCAGACTTTTGGCAGGGGTATGATCTCAAAATACAGAGTGCAATTCAGTAGACCCATGGGGGAAACATGGACTCTGGATTTGGAGGGAGGGAGTGAATGACATCATACAAGGTAGGTAAATCTGAGGACAAGGTCAGTTCAGAGTGAGGCATCTGTCACAGGTTCATTCTGGACAAAACTCAAAACCTCAGTTAGAAACCCTAGATCCATGACCATGAAGAGAGAAAGGGTCTCTATAAGTGAAGATAACTGCAAAAGGGACTCATGTAGGAAGAAGAAATCACACTGTGAGGAGGTGGTTTAAAAACTATCATGTTCTGACAAATAGAAAAGCTTCCTTAAAATGTGTTGGGAGAGGCATGTCCAGAAGATGTGTGTGTGTGTGTGAGTGAGTGGACAATGGTCAGGATCAATATGTGGTATACATATGTGTGAAGCCAAAGCATCAATAAAATATATGAAAAGGAATTTTATGGGTATTCTTTTTTTAATGGGTATTCTTTATGTATGAAATTTTTGTCATGACTAGGTCTTAAATTTTGTTTAATTTCATGAAGATTAAATCTTAGAGAACTTTCCAAATGATTCTAATGAGATCATTCATTTGGGTACATTCAATATTTATTGAGTGCCTATGGTTTTAGTAAACAAGATATACAATCCCATCTTCATAGAGTTTACACAATATGTCAGAATCATTCCAAGAGAATTTCCCAAATACAAATTAATTGTCAGCCATGAAAAAGAATTGGAATAAAATTTTCATAAATTTTCGCTTACCTAATACTTGGTTTTGCCAAAGTTGTTTCTTGTTTTTCAGCTGGGAAGTTGATATTTTATTTCCAGTGAGTATTAATGGGAAAATGTTGATTCATTTGTTATCAAGCATATTAATAAATTTTATTACTTATTTTAAAATATATCTCAAGTGCTTGCATAGGATTGAATATTGTGTATTTTGAAAGGGAGTATCTCAAGAGTGTCAGAAGATAAAAGGGTGATGAAAAGATCTTCCTCGCTGTCATCAGCACCAATATAATGGCTCAGCAAAACATATTTGTATTCAAGACCAGTAATCATTTAAAACAATTAGCCATGCTAAGAGCAAGTAAATATATTATGCTAAAATATGCTAAAAATAAGTTGTTTTTTCATATTTGGCTCTCTAAATATGCTGTTTACCCTAAAAATAGTTTCTGTAAAAGATTTCTAGTCTGGCAGAGAGAGCTGGCATATGTTTAAACTAAGTACTACAACTCCACAACATTTTCAAATGAGGGATCACTGTGCAGGAAGAACCTAGCTAATGGTGTATGATCTAAGAATCAATGTCTATTTTGTGAATATAAGTAACAGGCTTTCATTTGAAAATTCTTGGAGATCGTTTGGACACCCATGTCCACAGAAGCACCCAAAAGGGAGAAGTGAAGTGTTTCATCAGGAGATGAAAGGATAAACCAAGTACAGTATTCACAAAGATCAGCCCTAAAGGAAAGAAATTCACATCTAAGTACACGCAGAACTAGGTTCTACCACAGTAAGTCAAATAAGCCTGTCAGAGAAGGACAAGCACTGAGGGATTCCACTGCACTTGAAGTAGGTAAACTCCTAAGCACAGAAAGCAGAACAATGGCTTCCAGGACAGAGTGGGTAGAGTTGAGTCTGTAGCTCAGTTGGGGATTGCTAAGCCTTGGTTCAGGAGTTGTGTGTAGATTTATCAGTTGGACTGTAGGAGCCAGAGGACCAGGGGGCTTGCTGTGAGACTGTGTCTCTTAGAAATGTCAGAGAAGCTACACCTATAAACTCTCAGCAACATGGCTGCCTAAGCATGATGCAAACAAGGACAACATGAATAGACATGTCAACATGGAAGATGGCTTCACCCATAGACAAGCAACTATAGACGACTAAGGAATGGGAGAAACAGTCTTCCCCAGGGATGAGCACACCAATCGGCTATACCATACCAAGTGACCTGCCCTGAAAACATACACATACAAGTAACATTATATAGATTGAGTAGGTTGTATTGTGTGTTTATGAACACACACACACACACACACACACACACACACCAACAAGGAAAAAGAGTCCATGGTTTTGAAAGAGAAAAACAGGAGCACACAGGGGAAGGGAAGATGGTGGCAATGGGAGGGTTTGGAGAAGGAAATGATGTAATTATATTATAATCTAAAAAACAGAGTGTTCTGGAGATGCATAGGGATGGTTGTATTAGTATATAAATGGCTTACACTGTAATGCCTCAAGGCTGTTAACAATGTAAATTAATTTTATATTTTGTGAAATGTGTTACATTAAAACCTGCAAAATAAACTCATCACAAAAGTGCTAGAATAAGGTTTTAGTGGTAGTATATCATAAGACTCTGACCTTTTTAACAAGAGGAGAGTTTTCTTAAGACACAAACTCTATCCACTTATCAAAACAACTTCTTTCAAATAGATTTTCTCATTTATTATTTGTAGCCTTGTATGACAAGTGAAATCCATGTAATATCCATTTTGCAAATAGCCATCATTATACTTTTCCAATGTTTCACAGTGAACACAGGAGACTCTACATTGCTGGATCAGTGATTGCATAACAAGACATATTGTCTTGAATACATTTTTGAGTAATTTATGGTACTGTTAGGGGAAGGAGTGAATTAAATAAGAAATATATGTCTAAGCAACATTACAAGGCCCATCTCTGTCTAGAACATAGGTTCTCAACCTATGGATCATGCTCTTTTTGTGGATTAACCCTTTCACAGGGGTCACATATCAGCTAACCTACATATTAGATATTTACATTACAAATCATAATAGTAGCAATATTACAGTTATGAAGTATAAATGAAATAATTGGTTGAGGGAATCACCACAACAAGACAAACTGTATTAGAGGGTATATTAAAGGAAGATTGAGACCCATTAGGCTAGACTGAGAGTTTATTGGTTTTGTTGGATGTTTAGGTCATGTGCATATCTGCCCAGTAGTAAGAGACAGAGTAGAGAGGTACTATAGGAAAGGGGGAAGCAGTCGCAGAGGACAATAAATAATTCAGAGTTTGTGATCAGAATGAATAGCAAAAAAGAAAGTTGAATAACGTGGGTTAGTTAGAAAATAAAGTATGGTAGCAGTCTGGAGGAAATACAGAGATCAGGCTATGAAGAAAGCAGAGAGGCATTAAGAAAGCAATGATCTTATGGGAGCTTAGGGGAGTGGGAAGCCAGAAAAGGGGAAATCATTTGAAATGTAAATAAAAATATATTGAATAAAAAAATACTTAGAAAACAACAAAAAAAATAAAGAAAGAAAGCAATGATCTACATTAATTGGTCTTTGAAGTGCCAATTGTATTAACAAAACCCAGAATGGGCCACAAGGAGCCTGGTTGATCCTGGTTAAGCAATAAATGGGCGAAGCGTCAAGCATGTATCCGTCTCTCATTCCTGCGTACCTGCTCAAGCTACCCTCCACATAAATAGGGGTGTCAGCTTTAACAGCACCAAGTGGTACCCTCCCTGAGCATCCGTCATGGGCCATCAAGGGAGGCCATGCGTCTCACTTCACCGCACATCGGTAATACCTAGTTCTAGTTGGCTAAGGAAATGAGCTTTCGCTCAAAGCGCAGAACTGGAAGCCCACTGCATCTGCAAATGTTCTCCCTGTTATCATGAAGTGTTATCCATTTGCCAAATACCAGCTATTATACTGAATGGAGCCTGTGGAGTTAAACCAGAGAGCAAAGCTTTTGTCTCTTAGCCTGCTTAAAATTCCTGAAAGATAAGCAGGTGCTGAGTGATACACAGCTTGCCCCTGGGCTCAGTTTCATTACTGAAAACTCCTTCAGCAGCATTTGCCACGCCCAGCAAGGTAGAGGCCCTAGGCATTCGCTGTGCTGCTACATGTGCTCTGACTTGCAGCCACAGCACAGGTGGGATGTAAAAATCGCTCCTTTGTGAAACTGTCTACTTGGCTTTATGAAGCTGTAGACTTTTTCCTATTCCTGCCTCTTTCAGGCAGCTGGAACAGCACTTCTTTACCTACCCACACAATTGGAATTTCTAAGTCTAACTCTTAGCCTACATTTTCTTACTATGTTTTGTCCTCCAATACACCATCAAGAACGCTTGGAATCAAATAGGCTATGTGTACTCTTTTCCACACAGTGCAACAATCACCCTGCATTTGCCTGTCATAAGTTCTCCTAAAAATACAAGAGCTTGTGATGCTGCTTAGTGAAGGTCACTGCCCTATGCTGTATCGGAGGATATTTTTATGTGAACTGTTGTTATGACTTTGATGATGACTTATAAATTTAATGAGTGTGATGCCACTTTTTTTAAAAACAGAATTTAACACCATCCCTCTCCCTCCAAGACTTGTTTTACTTTAAACATTACATATCATTGATATTTGTTTGCTTGTTTATTTAATGATTCACTAGTGTAGTCTCTCTGTCTCTGTCTCTCTATGTCTCTGCCTCTCTGTGTCTCTGTCTCTCTCTCTCTCTCTCTGTGTATATCTGTCTCTGTTTCTGTCTCTGTCTGTCTCTGTCTCTGTCTCTGTCTCTGTCTCTCTCTCTGTCTCTCTCTCTGTCTCTCTCTCTCTCTCTCTGTGTGTGTGTGTGTGTGTATGCGTGTGTGTCTGCTTCCCAGGTGCATGTATAGAAGGCAGAAACCAACACTGAGCATCTTCTACAATACCTCTCCATCTTACTTGTGGCAACAATGTCTCTCACAATTTTGGCTGTCTTGGCTGGCCAGTGAGTCCATGCCCTCTGTCTGGATCTGGTTCTTAGAGCAGATGTGCACCACTAGGCCCAGCTTTTACTTGAGTTCTAGGGGTCCAAACTCAGGTAGGTCCTAATGCTTGCAAAGCAAGGTTTACTCATTGGGCCATTCCACCCAGTTCCACCACGAAGACTTAAAGAGCAAGTACTTACAATGGTTATCAACTGCCTTTCCTTCAAAGTGTATCCTATGGGCCATATAAAAGTTTAACCTGTGAATTTCAACAGGAAAACTTTCACTCCCAAGGAAACAAAAATTTGATTAAGAGATAAAAGGCATTGTTTTTTTTTAATGTATAAAACAAAGCACAGGATGACATAAGCACACAGATGTATCTATGTCATAACATTTTATGTCAGCCCTCATAAGCTCATGTACATCTGTCCTCATACATATTCAAATACATGCACACACATACTCACTCAAGAATGTAGGTAACTAATATGTAGAATATATGTAGCCTATAAGCAATAGGCTTATCACTTTTCTAAAAATGTGGGGGATTTCTGTCTTAGTTTTCTTTCCCGTTGTCATACTTATAAAAAACCATTAAGAAAAGGGTCGGTCTGGCTCACTAGTCCAGGTGACAGGCCATCACTGTGCGGAAGTCAACGTTAAGTGGGCAGGCACTTAAAGCAGCTTGTCTCATTGCATCTGCAGCCAAGCACAGAGGGCAGTGGAGTAAAGAACGAGAGCCAGTGTTCAGCACACTCCCTCCACATTCATACAGCCCTGGGGCCCAGTCAGGGCTTGACCTCACCAGCAGTGAGCAGAGGCCTTTCCACTTCAGTGGGTAATCAAGCTAATCCCCCACAGGTATGCATAGGGGCTCATCTCCCAGCAGTTTTCTAGAGTGTCAAATTGACAATCCTAATCCTCACTGTTGGCATCATAGGTTGTGCATTCTTCAATTTTAGGGTATTTACACATACGTGATGTAATGTTTCCAATATGAGACGTAGACCTAACGACAAATGTGATCTTTGTGTTTTCACTGTGACATGGACATGAAGCCAGAAATGGGTTTTTTTTTTTTTGTGTGTGTCTGTGGATAATGTTGAAGGTTGGGTCTTAGAGACCAATGTCTATACTTAGATCTCATGAAGGTTCTGTGAGGAAAATATGCTGGAAGAATGGCAGGCAGGGGTCAAGAAGAATCACAGAGGAGCTGAGAACTAGTTAGTATATATCAGATGACAGAAGGCAGGTAGGTACTCAATGGCAGGGGAGATATCTCAAGCCTAAGAGACAAACTGACACACCTCAAGGTAGTAGGTGTGTCAACAATGGAAGACTAAAGCAAGTTCCGCATAAGGAGAGCAGAGGAAATGACACAGAAAGTCAGGCCAGAGAGAGTACACATACCCTCCTAGTCACAGTAAGGACTGATGCATCAGTAGAGGACCAAGACTGGTATGAAGCAAGTTAGAGATAGGACCTGGACACAGAGGAAAATCTCTATGAATACCCTAAGGAGGAATGATGGACAGGGTGAAGAGTGGATGGAGAAGACAGGTAGGAAGGCTATGAGGCAGGACTTGATGCAGACTGGCATGGTGATCGCAAGATGACATCAGGTACACAGATACAAGTATACTTAGCTGAGGGAAGGGACAGAGGGAGATGAAATGGGTGTCACTCTCTAAGAGGAGCAATGAGTAGAGTGCATAACTGCACAATAAATTGAGTTCAGTGCAGACCTAGACTTACAGACGTACTACCCAATCCAATAACCACAGTCCTTCGAATTCTACACACTGAGCATGTGCATTTTAGCAGTGTGTTTGCATTTGTAACTGTTGCTATAACCTTTAGTGGCTTTGAGTAATAGAGAAGCTCACTTGGGCAGCACAGCAGAGCTCGCCATGCTGGTGTGGGCACATGTGAGCTGCCCCCAAGGGCGTGTGAGTGGGAGAGCTGGCTCTGCCCGTTGCTGGCTATGGCACCGGGTAAGCTAGGGCAGCACTCACTGGAGAGCTTGCCCTGGTGGTGTGGGTGTGGGAAAGCTGGCAGGCTGACCAGCTCAGATAACACACAGGCCCAGATCCAGGACTTTGAGTTGCCCACCTCAACATCCCATCTATGAACTTCTAGAGCACATGACGGGGGCTAGACCTACAGATCCAAATGTGCAGGGTCTCCATGACAAAGGGCAACAACAGGATATCTGAGAGGAGTCCTGGTGAGGATTCAGTATTGATGGTGTAGCAGAAGCCAGAGGCCTAAAACCAGACCAATAAACCTTTGCAAGTGTGGTATACTGTGACACAGTACAACGTCCACAATGAGATTTTTTTCTTCTCTTTTTGGTGGGGTGGGAGGATCCGGGGTAGGTTGCAAGGGTGGATGGTAGGTGTGAAGGGAAGGGGAGATGAGTGGGATTGGGGAGCATGATGCGAACTCCACAAAGAATGAATGAAAAGGAAAGTAACCCAGGGGTATTTTAGAAACCGTTACTCCTTAAGATTGTTGGACTGTGCATTATAGATTAACTATGCTAAGAGAGATACAGAGAAACAACACATATGAAGTGATAATGGTATCACACAGCCAGAGGGGCTCACATCTCCAGTCCTGTGCCTTACATGCTAGTAGGAATGGGATCCTTATAAACTATAGTTCTCTCTCTCTCTCTCTCTCTCTCTCTCTCTCTCTCTGTCTCTCTCTCTCTCTCTCTTACACACACACACACACACACACACACACACACATGCACGCAAAACACACCTTTTTTTTTCTTAGATTTTTATTTTATGAGCATTCATGTTTTGCCTGTATGTATGTCTGCATAAGGGTGTCAGATAACCTGGAACTGGAGTTAGAGGCAGTTATAAGTTCCCATGGGGTTGCTTGCTGGGAACTGAACCTGGGTCCCCTGGAAGAGCAGCCAGTACTCTTAACTGCTGAATCATCTCTCCAACCCCACACATCTTATTTTAAATAAAACAGTTTCATTTTTTAGTTCAGGCTGCCCTGGAATTACAATCTTCCGGTCTTGGCCTTCCTAGTGCCTGTGCTCTGGGAGTTTTGTTTTATTTTAAGGTTTTAGGCCAATGATGTGATTTCCTTGTCTTTCCTTTTTGGGGTGCCTTGTCCAGCCTCCATATGAAGGCCTTTACCTTGTCTTACTGCATCTTGTTTTACTTATGTTTGGGTTTTCTGGGATTTTTAACATAGGGAGTTGGGGACAGTCTTGGCTGTTTTAATATGATTCACAAGCATTGAGAATCTCAAACAAAACCCATTTCCCTGCTCCTAGCAGCCTGTGGGTGGAGTCAGCACTGCTACTGCATCCCAGCATCATCAGCAGAACCACAATACCCATGGTGATAGCTTTCTGGAGTCTGGTCTGTAATTCTCCATTTCCATGGGTTGCTACCTCAACTTGTATCCCCATTTCAAGGGTTAAATGTCTTTATTCCATGTTCCTTTTTCTTCATTTCTGATAGGTTTTTTCAACAAAGATAAATCTTATGTATGTATGTATGTATGTACATACGTACGTACGTACGTACGTACATATGTATGTATTTTTGTATCCCAGAGCTTTCTCTTTCCCTTCTCTAGAGGACAGGTTCTCAAACGACAGCACTGAGATCAACAGTGGCCAGCCAACATATCTGGGAGTTTGTCAGAAGTGCTACTCACTGGGCTTCCCAGAGACTTTGGGCTGAGGAAGAACAGCTCTTAGAAGCTCGGCTGGGGCCAGTGTAGGCTCTTGTAAGAGCTGTGCTCCTCAGCTGTGGAGATGGCTCAGGAGCTGGGCACACACCTGTAACCCCAGTGCTTCTGGGACAAGATACAGGTACAGACAGGAGAGTCCCTCAAACCTCACACACCAGCAAGCCTGGCTTATGCACCCAGAAAAACACCAAGAGACCTACCTGGGTTTACTTTCTGGCGCCTGCTTAGAGTAGCTCAGGACTGCCAAGTACCTGTAAATCCAGCTTCGAGGAATCGGAAACTCTTTTCTAGACATTATGGACATTTTCACATATGAAAGTATACATAAATTCCCTCCTATACACACACACACACACACACACACACACACGCACATGCACACGCACACATGCACTCACACATGCACGCACACACATATACATACATACACGCACACACACATACACATACACTCACATACACATACCCACATATACATATATATACACATACACATACGTATACACACATACACACGCACATACACACATACACACGCACATACACACATACATATATACACACACATGCACACACACACACATACATACATTTATGCATAAATACAAATAAACAGATCTTAAACTCTGGCTGTGGGAGTTCATCAGTAAAAAAGCACAGCCCTCTGCATTGGTCTCCCTCTGCTTCTTCTTAAGCATAGTCTGAAACAAGCAAAGCAAAGGAAAACAAAACAAAACTGAATCTTGGTCCTTCTGCAACCGTGCATGAAATATTTGTTTCATAGACAGCATTTCTATAAACAAAGGGCCTGATGTGTTGTTCTGTTTACACAATCTCCCTAAGATTACTGGTTTCCAGCCCTACCCTTTCACGTTCTATTAAAAATCTTCCTTCCCAGCCAAGTGGTAAGCTCTTATGTCCCCAAACTTTAAGGCACCTCTGTTCCCCAGCCTCCTAGTAGAACACCTGCCTAGTCCTGAAGGCCTGTCCTACTTCGTGAAGAGCAAAGTCACATTGTCCTTCCTCCTGGTTGTTCTGCAGCTGCCTTGCAGTTTGTCTGTCCCGAATCACCCTTGCTGCTTGCCTGCTCTAGTTGTGTATTTCAGAGAGGTCTCCCAACATCATTTACTCTGTGCACTACAAATTCACTTACTGTCCTCACCTCTGGTTGAAGCTGTAGTTCTGCAGAACAAGAAAGCTGCTCAGAGATTCTAACTCATGGCCCACCAGTGCCTTGCATTTAATAATTTCTGAAGTTGCCCTGCCGCCTGGAGCCCGCACCAAATTCCAATTCCAGTCTTGTGGTTTTTGATGACTGATGGAATGGATTTCAAATGATTCAAAGCACAATGTTATTGTAGTGTGCTCATAACGATCTTCCAGAAAAACCATGGGATGGGGGGTGGGCAGAGAAGCTTTGTAAGGACAAGTAATTTTGAGAAATGGGCTGTTTTCCTCCGTATGCACTTTGGCCAGAAATAAGGTTTGAGAAATCTTACAGACCAAGTAACGCCTTGACTGCTGGTGGATTTGGGAAAGGGTAAGTCACCTCCTGAGACTATCTACAAAATCCACCTCTCCTCTGAGACCAGCCATCTGCCGGCTTCCTTGATGTGTCCTTGCAGTGCACTGTCCTGCTTCAGGATTCCACCGAGTCCTGCTTCAGTCCCTCCCTCTCCCCTACTGCATTTTTCTCTTGCCCCAGCATCACAGCTAAGCATTTCTCATGCTCCTGAAACGTCAACCCAGGGTGGGGGACAAAAAAATGGTGTCAGGCCAGATTTATTTGCCTCAAGTTCTGTTCAGATCTTTTTCACACCCTGATTCAAAAGCTTCGTTCAGTGAAAGAATAAATGTCAGCGTACAGGACATAGCAGGCGATATCCTTTCTAACCCAGGCTGATCCCAACACACTGCTCCCTTTTCTGCCCACGGGTTATCTGTGTCCCAATGTCTCATTTAAAGTGGATCCACTGACCCTTGATGCCCCCACTCAGCCCTAGCTTTTGTCACTTATGCAAAGCCTGTCCTTTCTCAAGCCTTCTCTGTATCACCCATTCTCCAGAGCTCAGCGGAAACCCCACCCTTCACATAGCTCCTTGATGCTCTGCTTATAAATTATTCCAGCCCCTCAGCATCCTAAGGACACCCACTGTCTCATCCATATTTATGTTTCTAGCTGCACCTCATATTGTGTCTTGCTCAGAAAGCTCTAGAAACAACCCGAATGATGAATGGGAAGCGTATATCTTTTGGGCTTATACACAGAGGAGGACATGATGCCCTTCGATTCAGAAGCAGCCATACTGCTAAGCCAGTGAAGTAGGAATGGAAACCGAGTGTTCGTTCTTCCTTCAGGTGCAAGCTCCCTGTATGTGGAGTGCTAGAATTGGTTCAACTGCTACTTCAGGGAGTCAGCATAAACACCAGCGCTCAAGATTAGCCATCGGGCATAGTAATCTACACCAGTTCCAAGAATGCCAGCTGCTCCACCAATGCCTCTTTCTTCCAAGAGAAATCAGATGGGTCAAATGTCCAATAAAACTTTAATGCTGAACTGAAGATCCACAGAATGATACGGAAGCATCAGTTATTGGCAAAAATATCAAGCATGGGGGTGGGGCATGCAGAGGAGATGTGCTTGGTATACCTCTGCTAAAGAAAAGCCTATGAGTTCACTTTGCTTTATAAGAAAAAAGCAACACAAACATAAAGACAAAACCAAATACAAACAATAGAATTAGTCTCACAATAAGAGGTTCTTAAAGAAAACCTTTCTAGAAAACAAGGTATAAAACCATTGGACAAAGACCTAAAGCAGTAACTTTAAAAATATGTTTTATTTGATTTTATCTATTCATTATACCACTATTTCTTTTTTAAAGATTTATTTGTTGTTATATTTACATGTACACTATAGCTGTCTTCAGAAACACCGGAAGAGGGCATCAGATCTCATTACAGATGGTTGTGAGCCACCATGAGGTTGCTGGGAATTGAACTCAGGACCTTCGGAAGAGCAGTCAGTGCTCTTAACCACTGAGCCATCTCACCAGTCCCTCTGCCACTATTTCTACCGCTAATTTACATGCTACATACTAATCCTAATACTTCGGACAGCATGTCCTTCAAGCTTTTCTCTGTATAACCAGCAAGGGAAGACAGGAGCCATTTTTCCCCATCCAGAGTTTCACACATTCTAGGCATGAAACATTCAACCACTGACTCACATCTTGTGGTCAAATTTATTTCATCACCACAGAAAACTGTGCTAAGTGGCTACTATTTTACTAATTTTCAAAACCTGCTACATATTGAGGTTATGAAGGAATTTATAGTGGCATCAGAGCATGAATTTTTTTCTTCACTTCCTGGTTGTGTAGCTTTGGACAGTAACACTTCTTGCCCCCAAACCAGGAGGATACTGATATTAAATATTTCCTAAAGTTATTACAAATATTAAATTAAATATTAAATCTGATAAGTGCTTAAAAGACTGTTGGTCATTGTAAACTCTTTCCGAAAATGTGTTTTAAAATAAACAAAAGCCCTATCACCCAGATAAGCAAACAGTGCGATGTGAATTTTGTTTTGGGAGTTGGGGAGATGCTGGAGACTGAAACCAAGGACTCACTCCTGCTGGGTAAGTATTCTATCTGAGACTCATTCCTAAGCCCTAGAGTATGAGCTTCAACCCAAGTCTTTCTGGATCATTCACCCCATCATCCTCGGTGGAAAAAAATATCTAGGCTTTATTTACAAAAAGAAACATAAGCTATTATAAGTAAATACAAATGGAGTGAAAACACGTGGGACTGTAGTCGTCTTTCTCTGCCATAGATGAAACTATTTCCCACAAAGTTCTGATGCTAAAATCCTAAACCAGAGCCACTTACAATATGGTGTTTACAATGTGTATCATGGTTTGAATATAAACTCTCCTCTCGGGGTTCACATGTTCAGTGCTGGACCACTTGCTTAGGAAGTTCTGAGAACATTAGGAATAGTATATAACTGGAAGAAGTGGGTCGCCAAGGATGAGTTCCTGGATGTCCATTGTACTTGGCTCTTTTCTATAGCACTTTCTGCTTTGGTTATGCCATTAAAGAAGCAGCTCTCTTCTGTCACATGCTCCTGCCATCATGACATTCTTCTTCCCAGCATCATGAAGCCAAGTGACCATGGACCACACCCTTTGAAAATATGAGCCCAGATCCATCTTTGCTCTCTTAGGTTGTTTGTGGCAAGCATCCAGGCACAGTGCTGATAAGAGCAATTACCATATACAGGTTAGTCTTCAAGGTCAAATGCATCATGGGACCTGGAGCAAAGACTGGTGTCTTTAAGAAAAGAAATCTGGGCATCAGGGACATATATAAAAGGAAGCTACCAAGAAGACAAAAGGAGGAAATGGCCACCCAGAGACAATCCATAGAGGCCCAAAGAGAGCTCTTTCTCTCTCTTGGCCTTTGGAAATCAGTCCTAGCTTCATATCACTTTTGAACTTCCAGTTTTCTGAAATATGAGACCAACATCCGATTCAGCATAGAGCTATTTTGATAATTCTAGTGGTTATAATCTATGACCACAAGCAAAATCTAGAATCTGGATTGACATCCAGAAGCAGATTTAAAGGTTCTTCTGTGGGTATCATGTTAGTTGACTAGAACCACTATTTAAAACAATCACAGCCTGGCTTCTTAAATAACAAATAACTGGCCTATAGTTCTAGCCACTAAAGGTGAAGATCAGTATGCTGAAGATTTTCAGATTTGACAAGGGGCCTCCCTTCTCTGCCTTCACAGGGTGGACCAGAAGAGCTCTAGGGGAGAGTGGAAGAGGGGCTCTTTTTTGAAGATGGTAATTGTATTTATGAGGTCTCTTGACTATCACCTCCCATGGGCCTCAATTTCTGATTCCATCACCATGGGAATTTTTCCTTATGAAGATGAACAGGACAGGAAAAGATCAGAGTAGGCCACTGAAGACCACAGGGAATAAGCTTAATAAGGATGAGGAGATAATCAGCTTCCAGGATATGGTCTAATGAGGGGCAAACAGAGACTGAATCATCTCTGCACCCTGATGGGAAACATAACGCTTCCATATTATACTGAGAAGTCCTGGGAGAATAAAGAGATTCTTCTCCTTTGCTCAGACGGGTTAATGCCCTTTCTGATGACCTGGAGAACTGTGCTTGTACTTTCCTCTTGAGTTGTTCAGGCAACAACAAAAGAAGAAGCACACAGCAGCCAAGGCCTTGCTGAGAAGGATGATGTGCTCAGAAGAATCCTCTGGGCTCCTGCTGGCCTCTCACTGTCTACCCTGCTGCTCAGCATCCACCATAGTCACCTAGGCAACCTAACTAGGATCCTCAGACGCCCTTGGGAAAGTGATGACTGACTAATGGTGCCTCTCTCCTTCTGTTATAGTTTACTAGCTTGCCATTTATTGAACAGACACATTGACTCCCTCTAAACACAGCACCTAGGACTCAGGCAGTATGCAGGACATGTCAAAATACCCACAACCTACTACTGCCTTTAATATTTCACAACCAGGCAAAATGCATCCTCTAAATCTAATAAAATCAGGTAGAAAAAAATGGAATAAACTCTTTAATTGTCTCCAGTTTCACTTATTTCTTAGAGGTGTATGATCATAATTTTTGCACAAACAGACTGATTGTATTACCCAACTATAGCCTGTATACAGAGCCATGTCCAAACTAGGAGAGCATCTACAAAACACAGGCCCTTTCTTCTCCTGCCTGGTGTCTTTGTTTGCCCATCCCATTCAGAGGACTAGCTTTCTAATCATGGAACAATGTAGAAGGAATTATGAGAACAGCTTGAATGTACTTTGAAAATAAAACAAGCTGTACTGCCTTGTGTGCATAGGTACAATGCCTATGTAGAGCAAAGCACCACATTCAACATGACAAAGATAATTTTCAATGGTCAATAATGCCTCAGTAAAGCTGGAGGGAAGCAAGAGAGATGAATGATTCTTTTTCAGTAATTGAGAAATACATAAAGAGAGAAAGGAAAGCGGGTAGGGAAGAGAAAAAGCACAGAGAGGCAAAGGGGAATTCCTAGGAAGACAGGAGATGTTGACAAAACCCATAGTCCATTTTGCTGGCCCTAACCCCGTCTGCCTGCTTGTAAAGCTGGACCCAGGATTGAGGTAGATGTGCTGGGTGAGGAAGGACACCTATTTGATTCCCTTGCTCCTAATACTGACCCTGCCTTATAAGCACCATGAGCTTCTCCTCTACTTTGTTTTGTTTTGTTTCTTTTTGTTGCTGTTTTGTTTGTTTTTGTTTGGTTTGGTTGTTTCTTTGTTCGTATGCTCTAGGATTAATGTCGAATCATGTTATCCTAGCTCAACTTCTCTGGTCTAACATTGATGTCTCTAATCTACAGACTCTACTTGGTCTATAAAGCTCTGTCCAGTCTTCAGCCTACCCCCCTTTCCCTGTCCTGCTCTTAGACAAGCTGGTTAGTTTGTGGGTCACAGAAAGACTATACTCGAGACCCTTTGCCCTTGTCATCCTCAGTGTCTGGAATACTGCAATACTGCACTCCATCTTCTAAACGGCCTGCATACCTAGCCTTTCGACTCCTTTCTCTCACCCATTCTATTCCTTCCTTCTCCATCCAATTAGGACCCAGATGAAAAGCCACCTGAGCAGAGAACCCCTTGCTGGTATTCCGAGTTCCTCACTCCCTTCTTATTCTGTGTCATAGTATGACTGTAGTATGAATACAGTATGACTGTAGTACCTTCAAGTTCATATACTGAAATTCTGAGCACAAGGAATAGAGCCTTGTGTAGGGATCAGACCAGGGCAGTGGCCCTATTATGGGATCAGTGCCTTTCTAAAAGGTATGAGGAAGCCTGTTGCCCCATTTCTGCCTCCTTTCTCCCCTTTGGACCTTCTAACACATGAGGACACAGCAACAAACTGCCATCCATGAAGAACAGCTTGAACATATAGACATTCGAATCTGCTAGCATGTTGGCATTCCCAGAACCATTTCCACTCTTTAAAAACTCTTCAAGCTTTGATTTGTTACAGCCACCAGGAGCAGACCATCACAATAAGGAGTCCTGTTGTGTTGCTGTTGGTTGATACTCCATTTTCTTCCTTTGATCCAGTATATTGCTATGTCAGCTAAGTCAACTATGTAGTCTCCTGCCTCGACCTCCCTAGTACTGGAATTATAGGCAGGAGCCATCATGATCAACAATTTTTTCATCATTTACTTCTATGTTACATTGTAGATGCATAGAATTGTGAACAACCTTTTCCCCGTAACTTGATAGTCCTTCTGAGGCTAAGTACCTTCTTATTCCTGGTGGTTGGGAAAGGAGGAGAGACAGGCCAACAGGAGGGAAGAAGGAAGAAAAGAAAGGAAGGAAATATCTATCTGCATTTTAACCAAGAATCAAACAAGATACCACATCTTATGCAGAGAGCAGCAGAAGCTACATGGATAAATTATCAAGTTGCTTTATAATTTATGTGAAACAACTAATCCAAAAAAAAAAAAAAAAAGGAAAAAAAATCCTGATTCACAATGGGGTCAGCCCAGGAGAAATTTTAAGCATGATTTTAAGGTGGTAGTGGGTTGGTGGATGTGCATATCCAGAGGAAAATAAACAACACTAACAGAAGTGAGGGAATAGGTATTCAAGTATGCCTTGGAGGGATATATCTGTCACCCCAAAGTCACACTGGCATAAAGATTTTGAGCGGAAAGCAAATGAAATTCAACCAACAGTAGAAGAGATCTCTGCTATCTTCTCATCTGACCAACACCAAGGCACTGATTGATTCTTGGGGTTCCTCCCTCCACTTCTTCTTGTTCCTGGAACAGGAGATCAATTGTAGTCACTGGCACCAAGAAGTCGACAAAGTGTGTAAGCACACACCTAAACACAACAACTGCTACCTTCCATCAGGCTCCCCATGGGTTTCCTAGTAATTCTTCCACAGTGAATCACATCTTAAAGCCCGAGTCCAATCCTTTGCTGCATATGGCACCCCAGCCCCGAAGCATATCACTTTTTGAGTTATGCATTCTCTTGGGAGTGTGGCACATAAACGTCTGTGTTTACACATGTATGAACAAAGGCGTGTCGCGGGCTCGCTGCTGAGATCCTCTGTCTCTGCCTACCTCCTGCTTGGCTTACAGGAGTGCCTTGCCTTTTTGGCATTTTCCTGGGTGCCAGTGGCTGGCAATCTAAATGCCAGTCCTACCAATTGTGTGGCAAACCATGTACGAATAGAGCCATCTCCCAAGCCTGAGTTCCATTTCTGTTTTGATGAACTTCTTTTCTTCCTTATTAATCTGTGCTTTGTTAATTTACCTCAGGGGGCATTCTAAACTAACCTTAGAAGGTAGAGGTTTTTCCTCCCTGACAAGCTATTTCACCACTAATTCTGTGCAGTGTTTAGCGAGACCAAACACTCCAGTGTTTAACCTGGCATGGGCCGTACTTTGTTAGAGCTCTATTTACACCACATCCTCACTAGAAAAGGGAAGATAATGGGCACACAATGATATTATATGAATACCTGGTATTATTAGGCCAAGAATAAAAACCTGAAGAGAAAAAAAGGTGATCAAGTACACCAATTGACCCAGAAGGGACAGAATTTGCAAGAAAGAATTATTGGTACAGAATGGCAAACCTCTGTCTTTATAACTCAGAAGAAGTTGGCAGAGGGCACAGGCTGCCAGCCAAGAGGAGAAAGATGGCTTTTTTCGACAGCTATGGAGTGTTCATGTAGACACTTTAATAAGCCTGGAACAATACCAACAGAACTCAGTGTAAACACTAGCAGAACTCAGGTGGGCCTGGAGCCTCACAGATCCAGCCACCACTCACCAGCTGTGGGAACTTTACTGCCAATGGACATATTTGGGCATCACTTTGGAACAAAGTGACATGGATTAAACTGGCAGCTGGTTGTGGCGATTTGAATGAAAATGTCTCCCAATAGGCTAATAGGGAGTGGCACTATTGGGAGGTGTGGCCTTGTTGGAGTAGGTCTGGCTTTGCTGGGGGTAGTGTATCACTGGGGTAAGCTATTGGGTTTCAGAAGCCCAAGTCAGGTCCAGTGGCACTCTTACTGCTGCATACAGATCCAGATGTGGAACTCTTAGCTGCTTCTCCAGCATCATGTTTGCCAGTCCCCTGCCTTGCTTCCCACCATGATGATAATGGACTAAACCTCTGAACTGTAAATGTAAGCCAGCCCCAATGAAATGTTTTCTTTCATAAGGGTTACCATGGTCACGGGTCTCCTCACAGCACAGTTCCTCATGGCCCAAGGAGATGGCTGAGGAGACCTCAGTGGCAGTTGGATACATAGCAACAAACAACAAAGAGACTGTGCAAACGAACTGAAAATTGAAGAGAGCATGCAGAGTTGTCCTGAGACAGACATGCATGTGCCATGGCATGTACCCGCACTCACACACATGAACAGACACACGCAAACATAACAAAGAAGTCTTAGAGTAAATAGGCATTTGCTCTTCCTTATTCAGTCCAACAGCATTACTACATTTCTATGTTCTATCTATGTCAATTTCTCTTATTTGGAGGGAGGAAAGGGAAGGGAGATATATTGTATTTATAATCGCAAAAGTTTCTAATACTAATTTTCTTCTTTGACTGGAGATTAGAGGCAGGAGTCCCCTATATGTGAAAAAGGAGTAATGCAACATGGTTATATATTCTACAGGTAAGATGGTAGAAAATGCCAGGTGCAGTGTTGGACACCATTAATCCCAGCATTCTCCTCGGCAGGTAGAAGCAGATAGGTCTCTGCTGAGTTTGAGGCCAGCTTGGTCTACAAAGTCAGTTCCAGGAGAGCCGGGGCTGTTATACAGAGAAACCTTGTCTCAAAAACAAAACAAAACAAACAAAAAATGGCAGAAGGTACTGTGATAGAGACATTCCTGGCTCCCTAACTTAGTTTTCCTCCTTGGGCTATAGATGTTATGTTGGTTTAGCTTTCCTTGAGGAGGGGTTTAGTCCCAGTGACTAGATTTTGGCCAGTGAACTTCATCCCCACCATCTTTTGCCCTAGAAACAGAATGGTACAAGTAGAGTTTCTCTGTGTTCTCCCTTCTCTGAGGGCAGCTCTGGAGGATGTGATAAACATGGAAGGATCATAAGTTAGACAAAGCCTGCGTTGCCAAGCACTGTTTAGAGAAGTGCCTCTCAGAAGGTGTTAAATTCTGACATATATGAGAAAGAAATTCTTACTGGAACAGACCAGTTAGCATCTAGGATTGTTGCAACAACTGACATTAGTTGTCCCAGTATATATGTCTCCTTAAAATTCATATAAAATCCATTTAAATGTCATATTGTATAAATACTATTTTACAAAGAACATTCTGCAATTGCTTTATACCCCTTCTTGGGAAGTAGAAGAGATCCTAGAGCATCAAAGCCTCCGTCTAACAGATACTTCCATCCAACTTGTTGAAACTAATGTTTGTTTGAATAATATTGAGTTTACCACAGTACCCTGTGTTTATACCATTGTGAGCCCAAAGTCCCAGATGTGAACACTAAAACTCTACTTAAATGTTTAAGATAAATTTACCAGATGACTTACATATAAACACATGGAAGTCAGATTGAGATAATTTAGCCAATGTTATTCTCAGTAAACAGTATGCTGCTGTCTGAAATGCAATACTTGAGAATGTGTTTTCTTTGTACCACTACAGTTCAGTGAAGGCTCGAGAATGGGCTCTTTTCTAAAAAATACCTTTGAGGGAGAAAAAGAACCTCAACTGAAAATTCAGGCATGTGTGGTAATCTTTGGCAAATTCCTGTTTCTGAACATTTACTTCTGCACATTTTCTTTCTAAAGTGCAGATGGAAAAAATAAACTTGATTTATTTTTATTCAGTTGTATAAGCTCCTTTGGGTTGTACATTCATATGCAGAGAGAACTTAGGAACATTGTGTATATACGAGAATCTCTGCTCATTCTTTCACGTGTTTTGGGCTTTAAATAAAGTCATATGTGCTATGTAAGCAAAAATAGTTATTGTTAATCACTTATAAATGAACCATGATTAAGTCATACATGTGTTCAAGAATCAATAAGACATAAGTATTTTCTTATTTCTAAAAAATCTGTTAGTAGAGGGCAGAGAATGTGACAATCTTTAAAACTAAATGCAGTAGTTTTGGATCAATAGTTTTGAATGTGGTTTACACTTTTAAAAAATGTTCTCAGATTTGCACTACAAGGCAAAATCATTCTAGAAGGTTCAAGTTTATATTTTCCTATCAAAACTTATGGGTTGCCAAAGTATACTTGAAATGCCTTCTAAGATTTTTCCTGAAATTTGAAATGAAACAGAGGCTTCTAGACTGTCACAAAGAGGGGGAACCACTTAGTAGTTAACTATTACTGTTCATAAAACATTTATTTACTATTTTGTTTCATTCTTCTTCCAATGTATATCATATATACCTAATAGCCTTCATCTTTTAAAACATTCTCAGGCCTTTGTGGTGGTATGTGCCTTTAATCCCAGCACTTTGGAGACAGAAACAGGTGAGTCATTGTGATTTTGAAGCCAGCCTAATTTATATGGTGAGTTCCTGGCCAATCAGGACCAGACAATAAAACCATGCCTCCACAGATAAATGAATAATCATTGTTTATAGAAAATGTAATGGTCTTAGAGCATACGCTATTGGTGTTCTGTTCAGAAACTTTCTCCCTGTACCGATGTCCTCAAGGGTCTTCCCCAGTTTCTTTTCTATTAGCTTCAGAGTGTCTGGCTTTATGTGGAGGTCCTTGATCCATTTGGATTTGAGCTTAGTACAAGGAGACAAGGATGGATCAATTCGCATTCTTCTGCATGCTGACCTCCAGTTGAACCAGCACCATTTGTTGAAAAGGCTATCTTTTTTCCATTGGATGTTTTCAGCCTCTTTGTCGAGGATCAAGTGGCCATAGGTGTGTGGGTTCATTTCTGGATCTTCAATCCTGTTCCATTGATCCTCCTGCCTGTCACTGTACCAATACCATGCAGTTTTTAACACTATTGCTCTGTAGTATTGCTTGAGGTCAGGGATACTGATTCCCCCAGATTTTCTTTTGTTGCTGAGAATAGTTTTAGCTATCCTGGGTTTTTTGTTGTTCCAGATGAATTTGATAATTGCTCTTTCTAACTCTGTGAAGAATTGAGTTGGGATTTTGATGGGTATTGCATTGAATCTGTATAGTGCTTTAGGCAAAATGGCCATTTTAACTATATTGATTCTACCGATCCATGAGCATGGGAGGTTTTCCCATTTTTTGAGGTCTTCTTCCATTTCCTTCTTCAGAGTCTTGAAGTTCTTGTCATACAGATCTTTCACATGTTTGGTAAGAGTCACCCCAAGATACTTTATACTGTTTGTGGCTATTGTGAAGGGGGTCATTTCCCTAATTTCTTTCTCAGCCTGCTTATCCTTTGAGTATAGGAAGGCCACTGATTTGCAAATGGGACCTCATAAGGTTACAGAGTTTCTGTAAGGCAAAGGACATCATCAAGAGGACAGATCGGCAACCAACAAATTGGGAAAAGATCTTCACCAATCCTACATCAGATAGAGGGCTAATATCCAATATATATATAGAACTCAAGAAGTTAGACTCCAGAAAACCGAACAACCCTATTAAAAAATGGGGTACAGAGTTAAACAAAGAATTCTCACCTGAAGAACTTCGGATGGCGGAGAAGCATCTTAAAAAATGCTCAACTTCATTAGTCATTAGGGAAATGCAAATCAAAACAACCCTAAGATTTCATCTTACACCAGTCAGAATGGCTAAGATTAAAAATTCAGGAGACAGCAGGTGTTGGAGAGGGTGCGGAGAAAGAGGAACACTCCTCCACTGCTGGTGGGGTTGCAAATTGGTACAACCACTCTGGAAAGCAGTCTGGCGGTTCCTCCGAAAACTGGGCACCTCACTCCCAGAAGATCCTGCTATACCACTCCTGGGCATATACCCAGAGGATTCCCCACCATGTAATAAGGATACATGCTCTACTATGTTCATAGCAGCCCTATTTATAATTGCCAGATGCTGGAAAGAACCCAGGTATCCCTCAACAGAAGAGTGGATACAAAAAATGTGGTATATCTACACAATGGAGTACTATTCAGCCATTAGAAACAATGAATTCATGAAATTCTTAGGCAAATGGATGGAGCTAGAGAACATCATACTAAGTGAGGTAACCCAGACTCAAAAGGTGAATCATGGTATGCACTCACTAATAAGTGGTTATTAACCTAGAAAACTGGAATACCCAAAACATAATCCACACATCAAATGAGATACAAGAAGAAAGCAGGAGTGGTCCCTGGTTCTGGAAAGACTCAGTGAAACAGTATTTGGCAAAACCAGAACGGGGAACTGGGAAGGGGTGGGAGGGAGGACAGGGGAAGAGAAGGGGGCTTACGGGACTTTCGGGGAATGGGGGGGGGGCTAGAAAAGGGGAAATCATTTGAAATGTAAATAAATTATATCGAATAAAAAAAAGGATGGAAAAAAAAAAGAAAATGTAATGGTCACTTATGAAATCCTTGTTTTTATTAAACTCACAGTTTAAAATTATTTAAACATTTCACTGTATATTCTTGTAGTGCTCATACAGTTTTAAGTAGTTTTCTACCCAAGGCCAGATCCACATTTAACATGTTAATATTCTGGGCTCATTAATGCCAGGAACCCCACAAAAACACCGCACAGGGGCTGCCAGAAATTCTAGTGTGTGTGTGTGTCTGTGTGTGTGTGTATGTGTGTGTGTGTGTATACGTGTGAATGTTGGCCTGCACAAAGATTTAGGATGAACATTGAAAAGTTTTGATGAAAGTAGACAAAATCAACTTGGTTCATATTTGTTTTACTGTTCCCAGGTTGACACAAGGAGACTGCTAGTAGAAACAGGTATGGAGTTTAGAGAACAGCAACAATAATTTTATCTATGCACTCTCATTGACTGGGTAGATCTTCATAGGTGTTTTTTAAAAAATGCACAAGCTTACTGTTGCCAGTATGACACTTTTCTCTCATATTTTTCTATATATTACAACCCATGGATACCTGGCATATTCTATATTTATAGAATCTCTGCCAATTAGGTTCTGGTTGGATGTCTCAATGAAGACTATTCTGTACAAGACAAAGAAGGCAGGAGGGAGATCAAATTATTGCCCCATCTCCTGCAGCTGGAAGGCACACAAGCATCGAGACACAAGAGCTTTCTCAGGTGCATTAGGCCAGAAGTACTTGCCTGATTCAGGAGCTCCATAGAAGTAACTGAGACCCTTTAAGCGAGGCCTCAAAGTCAAACCCATTTACCCTGCACTAACACATCATTAACCTTTCTCCATTCCCATTGTCTCTCCCCAAAGCTACAGCAGACCTGCAATGAGCCTTTTAATCTCACGGCTGAGGGAATGCTTGCTTAGGGAATCTTAAGGCTCCTGTGTTTTCTGTTTTTTATTTTTAATGCAATAAAAATTTAGAGATATAGTATACAGAAGGAAAAAGCTCTTTAGAGTATTCTGCAATTTTTAACAATATGGACTAGTTTAAAGACAAAAAGTTAAGAAGTTTTGTTCAGTTATATCCTGAGAGTCACCCACCCAGAGGTTCTAGTAGCTGCGACCATCAGTGTCAGTGCACAGCTGCTCAGCCATCCTGAATCGTCAAAGGCCTCGGGCCATGTGAGAACTGAGGTCCTCGTCTCTGTCCCTTCTGCTTTTGCCTCTTCATGTTTGCCTGTATTAAGTCACTTCCTCCCTGAAATATTTAGAATGGTCTTGTTTCCTCAATTAACTCTATTCCCCAATGTATAGAGTTGATACAGGACACTACAAACTTGTTTGCTACCTTAAAGTCATCCATGTGGGGAAAATCCTTCTAACTTCCATTAACAATTAGAAAAACCTACTACCAAACCTCTGGCTTTATGTGGAAGCCCTCCATATTCCAATTTTGTTTTTTATTCTATTCTCTCTATACAAATTCTACATACGACTTGCTATATGCCTAACAGGGAAAGTTTGAAACTATAAAACCTTGACGTAAATTCTACCACAGTTCTTATTGAGATGTATATTACCACTGTAACATAGTTCGTTCTATTTGTACTCCAAGCATTTCTAAGCTATTAAATAAATAAGCTGAATAAATATTTATTTGTAGGGGGGAGGAGCAGAAGCTGGAAAGTATCAAACGTCAAGTAAAACAAATACTCCCCGGGTATTTTTATATAATTTTTAATTTCAAAACCACCTGTAAGTACTAATTATAGACTGATAGACACACCATCTCATATCTAGTCCTTGAAAAGGAAAGGGATTTTCTTTTTGAAATGTGAGGATCAAGCAAGGGCCCCAAGAATACTAGTGAAATGCTCTACCTCTGAGCTCTGCAGCCTCTTGTCCTAGTGCCAGCAACTACTGATAGATCCTATAGCTATAGGATCCTTATAGATGCTATAGATCCCTAGCTGGGCTTCTTTTTCTGTGACAAACCAGCACGATGCTAGCAAAGCTGCTGAAAGGCAAAAATGACAGATACTCTTGTCTTTTTCCATGATTATTCTTGGGTCACAAAACCACAGTCAAAAGGGCTCTGTGTAATGCTGAACTGGAAGCTTAGTGAATCTCCTGGTTCCCACACTTCTACCAAAATATACTCAAGAAATATTGGGATAGAAAGTGTTACAACCTTACAAAAGAGGAATTTGTGATTTGTAGTCACAGAGCCCAAAGGCTGTCACATTAAACTTCATGCTGCTTATAAAACAAGTTGTACTCTCTTCTACTGTTGAGGGCACACTGGCTTCTTCCCAGCTCACCAAAGGTATAGAGGGGTGGGGGGCCGAGAAAGAGAGAAATCAGTAATATGTATGTGTATGCACATACACACATACACACACATAATTTTTAAAAGAGAGTATCACTTTTTTTCTGATGTATTTTTATTTTATTCGATATATGTTTTATTTACATTTCAAATGATTTCCCCTTTTCTGGTCCCCCACTCCCCGAAAGTCACATAAGCCCCCTTACCTCCCCCTGTTCTCCCACCCACCCCTTCCCATTTCCATGTTCTGGTTTTGCCTTATACTGCTACACTGAATCTTTCCAGAACCAGGGGCCACTCTTCCGTTCTTCTTGTACATCATTTAATTTGTGGATTATGTTTTGGGTATTCCAGTTTTCCAGGCTAATATCCACTTATTAGTGAGTGCATACCATGATTGATCTTTTGAGACTGGGTTACCTCACTTAGTATGATGTTCTCCAGCTTCATCCATTTGCCTAAGAATTTCATGAATTCATTGTTTCTAATGGCTGAATAGTACTCCATTGTGTATATATACCATGTTTTTTGCATCCATTCTTCTGTTGAGGGATACCTGGGTTCTTTCCAGCTTCTGGCTATTATAAATAGGGCTGCTATGAACGTAGTGGGGCATATATCCTTATTACATGCTGGGGAATCCTCTGGGTATATACCCAGGAGAGGTGTAGCAGGATCTTTCGGAAGTGACATGCCCAGTTTTCTGAGGAACCACCAGACTGATTTCCAGAGTGGTTGTTCCAATTTGCAACCCCACCAGCAATGGAGGAGTGTTCCTCTTTCTCCACATCCTCGCCAAAACCTGCTGTCTCCTGAGTTTTTAATCTTAGCCATTCTGACTGGTGTAAGGTGAAATCTCATGGTTGTTTTGATTTGCATTTCCCTGAGTATTACTTTTGTTTTTTTAAAGACAGCATTTTCTATATCCCAGGCTGCCTTGAACTTAGCCAAGGATAACTTTGAACTTCTGATTCTTTTTCCATCATGGAAATTCAGGGGTGTGCTATCATACATGGTTTATGAAATTCTAGGAATTAATCCAAGGCTTCATGTAGGGTAGGTAAGCATGCTGCCAACCGAACCTCATCCTCAAGCCATATCTACAGTTTAGTTAATAAGTAGCATTATCTCAACTGTAAGGCTGTAATAGAGAATTAAGCACAGCTACAGAAAGGGCAGGGCAATAGAATGGAACTGCACATCTATCTCTTATCTCAATATTATACACATATTATCATTGTATTCAGTTTTGCTTTTGAAATATTAGGCTATAGAATGTCCTTTGTCTGGAGATATGAATCTATCTCTTCCTCCCTCCCTCCCTCCCCCCCTCCCTCCCTCCCTTCCATTCTTGTGCTTTTTATTCTCTTGGCAGTGCCGTAGATTGGTGGAACCTGGGTGCTAAGAAAAATATCCCACCTTCTGCTCTGGTACCTTGGGAAGAAAAACATTGCTATCTATACATAAAGCTCTTAGGAAAAGAAAAAAAAAAACACCACCCCAACCTGGTCAGTGCTGTGGATTTCTATCATGGATGTTTAGAGGTAAAGCCTCAGTTTACAATGGACTCTCAGTTAACCACAGGAAATTCATGGTACATTTAACTACAAGAAAAGGCACAATGGTGTTTTGGGCAGACTATAAAGACTTTAGGGAAGAGCTTGGGATTTACTTTAGACACTCATAGGAAAACATATTTATTCCATACTCCCAAGCAAGTGAGAAAAAAATGGAAAAAGCTAGCAAGCCAGTATGTACTGTGTGCTATACCGGGTGTCATCAAATCTCAGATAAAGGAATATTTGCATATAAACATAAATGTGAGAGTGTCTGGCTAGACTCAAATGCAAATCATAGAGATGACCTTAAAAGATTTTGCTTGGCTGATATATTTCATAAAAACATATAAGTATTTTCAGGCATATACACAGGAATTGGAGAGTATATGCTTATCATCCTGCCCCACCTCATTTGCATTAGAATTATGTCCAGTCCTCTGAATCCTTTCTTTTGGGGGACATGTCTCAACAACACAAATTCCAAGTCAGAGCATTACCACTCAGAGATACACTGAATTGTACTGAGACATTTTTAGACATTAATCTACAATGCTCCTCTAATTCTTAAATATAACTTTTAATTAAAAGAACTAAAAATGTCTTCCCTCTCCCTCTGTAAACTATTGAAAGTAAAAAAAAAAAATAAACATTTTGCATGATTGGATTCTTATATAGGTTCATATATGCTCACTCTTTCAGATATGCACACTTCTTTCTCTTTAACTTTCCTTGTCAATAGGGAAACTCTAAAATAATTAGACTTAAGCCCCTCACTAGCTAAGAAGTGAGAAGCCTGACATAGTTAATAATTCACTGTGAAGTTTGTCTACAGGAAGACACTCGCTTTTATATAGAGATATTACCAACTAAGAATAACAATGAACAATATGTTTGGGCGGTATACAGGTAACTGTCAGGATGGCTTCTGGAAATCTTACAAATGAAACTATAAACTTATATTCACAGTAAAAACATCTTAACATCTTCTTGCAGATCTAAAGCTTTACTTTATCAGATCTAATCCCACCCAGTACATACCAGAAACCTTTTGAGTCATAACTTCAGAAGACACCAGGATCACAAGTGTGCTATGGCCAAGAAAACTCAGCTCCATCATCATTTTTTGAGATGCTAGGGACTGACCGTGCTCAAATGCCCAAGAGAAGGAGCTAGGACAAGTTCTTTATGAACTTGAAATTTTTATTGAGCCACACAGACCTGGCTGGGGTACATAAGTCTAAAGAGGTGGCCCAAGTTGGTGAAGTAGGGTGGGGGCTATAAAGGCAAGAACTACAAGGCCGTCACTTTCTCTTGATGCAGGTGCAGTGGCTATTGACAAGCATGAAAGGGTATGAAGGCATTACAAAAATAGGGCACAGCTGTGTTACCATGCTATCACTGTTTGACCAGGGAGGGGAGCAGAAAGCCTTGAGGTTACAGAAGCATCACAATGGCAGATGAGTTATGGATCTCATAAGTAGTATGTATACCTGAGTGTCAACTTGACCTCAGTTTTAGCCGGAGGTTGGGTCAGGATTTAGCAAATGTAATTTTCTCACTTTAGTTTTTATATGAAATTCTGTAAAATATTTATGAATAAAATTAATGAAAAACATTTCTTTCTCATAAATAAAATGACCCAATACTCTAACAAGGGCATTTTTTTCAAGTTTATCTAAAGACTTACTGTAATGCCCAAACCTCAGAACAGTACACTTGAGTCTTCCTTTTCTTTTCTTCCTTCTCTCTCCCTCACCTTCTTCCTCTCCCTCTCTTTGGTTGAAGTAAAAAAATATGATATCTAAAATTTAAATACAATAAAATAGATATAAGGGCCATTGATTCTATTTTGCAGACTAGAGAAAGGTGAAATGTTGAAGCTATGCCAGGTATTATTTTCACACTGTAGTGATTAAGGTAGGGTAGCGCCAACACCAGAAAAGGAAGTAGATCCTGATCTACTCAGAGATGGAAAAGTGACTTACAGCTGAGCAGGTGTTTCAGGCTGGAGAGAAAGAAGCCATTAAATTAAAATACCCATGAAAAAAATAGGCATCCTCAGTGAATCACAGCCTTACTTCACACAAAACACCAAAACTAACTTTAGAGAGATTAAGGAATTAGATATGGAAGACAAGATTTTAAACTATTAGAAATAAAGACAGAAATCTTCATGAACACAGATAGTAAAAAGTTCTTTCCCAAGATCTCCAAATTAGACAGACAGAAAAGAAATCCATGTGACTTGACTGCATTGGGCACAATAAGGAAATGAGAGAGGAAAAGCCACGACTCAAAGTCTTTCAGCAATATAATGAGCAAAAATAGTAAGAAAACATCAAGTTCTTGTATCAATTCTTGGAAAACACAATTTGAATGTCAATTAGCCCAAAATTATGCACAGCAATTTCACTAGAGAACAAAACAAAAGCTAGAAACAAAAGAGGAAAAATGTCTAATTTTATAAGTAATCATGGAAACACAAATTAAACCACAATGAAATTTAAAGTTTACACTTGTGAGATAAGCAAGAAAATTAAATCTGACACTAAGTGTTGTTAGTGTAGGAGGACATAGAACAGAATGAACATTTTCATCCTAGTATCATCTATACGATTTTCTTAGTAATGGCACCCTACTTTTGTTTCTATTGCTGTGACAATATACCCTAACAGAAGGTGCTTTAAGAGGAATAAAAATATTTATTTGGTTTATGAATCCAGATTACAACCTGCCACTGTGGTCTAGCTAATCTAACGATGATTGTATCCCAAGAGAAGATCCAAGTATCCAGTAGTTACTCAGTATACGAGGCTGAATATCCCAGATGGTCAATTGGACACAACTATAACTAATCATTACAAAAGGTAAAGACAATTTCAAAACAATTTCTGGAGTATATACACACAGGCAAACACAAAATCTACAATTGTGATTATAATGCAAAGATTAGGATAATTGTATAAATCATCCCACATATTGTTTATGTTATTAAAATAAAATTGAAAAGTCAACCTGACACCCTTGTTTCAATAAATCTTTATTCTAGTCTCAGTCAATACTTGTAGAAAAAGCTACTAGGGCATACCAGTTTGCAGTCGCAGCTTCTGAAACACACAAAAGAGAACTCTTCCCAGTAGCCAGGAAGTTCTTCAATGAATTTTGTAGTTTAGCCTATATCTTCTTCTTGAAACTCAATGGTCCTGTAGTTGTCTCATGACAGTACAGTAGACATTTTTCACATCGAATAATTGTGTTCCCTCTATTCCACTTTTCACTAGTTATTCTATATGTCAACAATCAAACCTCAAATGAATTGAGAAGTTAGGATCCTTGTTTGTAGAAAAAAAATATATGGCAAGATCATGTCATTTTTGCCTAGATAAAATCCAACTGGTTTAGCTTCAATATTCTACAACACAACGGCTCCTCACAAATGGTTGGAGTGGATCTTTCTAGAAGGTAACAGAAGGCCCAGAAGTTGCCAGTGAGGAGTCTGGCAACCCAGGGGAGGGATTCTTTTTATTCTAAAGCCTGCTTCCCTCATGGGCACTAACAGCTCACTTTGCCTTCCCTTGTACACTAGTAGAGCACAAGAGGTCGAAAGAGAAGATTTTCTGCAAAGATATCCTCATGTTACCTCTGCCTGAAATGATTCCATAACAACAAAGTTAGCTAGAGATTATGCTAGACCTGTGCATGTATATTAGTTCATAGACCCATCTCTGCATAAACTGGACACAGTGGGACACAGTCTGTAGGGAGGTAGGGGCAAGAGCGTCAGCTTATTTAAGAACAGACTTTATAAGCTCAAGGCCAGATTGGGGGGAGTACATGAAAGTATTTCAAATAAAGAGAGTCAGCCTATAATCCCACCACAGTACAGTAGGCTGGAGAGAGGAAGGTCTAACAAAGAGTATGTCTTCAGTATCTCCTCAGGTTGCTTGTAATGTAGACAAAAGAGAGCCTAAGGACTTGTGAGGTGCCTCAGCAGATAATGGTACTTGCTTTGAAGCCTGCTGATCTGAGTTTCATCCCTTGAGACCCACATGGCACAAGGAGAGAACCAACTCCCTGAAAGTTGCCTTCTGACTTTCACATACATAATATGACACAGGAGCATTCATTTGTCCATACATGTACACACACACACACACACACATACACACACACATACCTGTGACTACCCTGCAAATGTGAACCAGGTTATGGGAATACAAAACTGACTGGGAGTGAGAAAAACAAATATGTGTAATTTATAAAATCTATAACATCATTATGTTATAAACTAATGATGAGAAAATACGATTACATCCAAAGTTTTATTGTTTATGTACACATTCCCTGTTACTTAGCAGATCCGACGATTCATTTCCTCTCCAACTATATGCGAACATCAAAAAGAATTAATTACAAGTGTCAGGAAAGGTCCCAGTTGCTGCAGGTTGTGTATACTTAGGAAGAGAAACAAATAATGGTACCATAGAGTGGGTTTTCTGAGGATGGGAGAGATGGACAGAGCAACAAGCCAACTGGGAACAGAACACATAGGTGCCAAAGAGCAGGGAATGTGTCAATGGAAAATGTAACCTTTAGCCACAAAAATGCCTGTTGTTGTTGTTGTTGTTGTTGTTGAGGAAGCCTGAGAGCTATCCATGTAATCCGGGGGAAAGGAAGACAGGGAATTAGATATCCCTAGCTGTCCTGCTGTGGCCACAGGCACACAGGGTCTCCTTTGTCTAGTTAACTCATGTAGTTTTCTAAGTCTGACAGATGATTTAGGCAAGAATAAACAGGAAAACGATAGCAATTACATTGTATGTGAGTTAACACAAGATAAAGCAAATAAGAAGCCACAAACCAGTAAAGCAGCACAGGCACAGGGCCAGGCGAAACCACAGCAGAGATTAGTGCCCATCCTCTGCTCAACATCTCAAACTGGAGAGGAGTTTTCCTTTTGATTTACTTTCCTACAGAGCATTAAAAGTCTCAAGAGCAAAATACTGAATCCTAATCTTTGACAACTGTTTAAACTAGAACACGACCAACAGCTATAGAACATGAAAGTATTTAGAGTAGTGTGTATTTGCCTGGCCTCCCCTTCCATGCTAGACTAAACATTACAGATGAGACCAGAGTTTGGAACACAGGCGGGAATATCCTCAAGTATCCAAGAGCAAAGGAAAACACTCCACACTCCCATAGTCATTTGGCATCAGCCATCCTGACTGAAAGATGGCTAAGGTTGATACCAGGAGAGTCTCTAGTTTATATAAAGCCTTAGGAGATCTGTGATGGCCCTGCAAATGTGAGGCAGGCTGTGGGGATACAAGCTGACTGCCTCTGAAGAAAGCCCATAAAGGTACCATATATTCAAAATTATTCTTGATAAGGAACACTATAGAGAAGAGCAATTATACTGTTTCTTAAACAAGAGCATCCTTTCTGTGCTAGGATGGTATGCATTGCTATATAGACCATGCAGGTCTTGAACTCACAGAGATCTCTCTGGCTTTGCCTCCCAAAAACTTGGATTAAAGACATGTGCTGCCATACCTAACTTCATTTGTTTTTATTTCATGTGTACGTGGTTTTTGCCTACATGTATGTATATGTACCATGTGCAAGCCTTCTGTCCATGGAGGTCAGAAGTGGGCATTGAATCCTTCAGAAATGAAGTTACAGGATGTTGAGCGTCATGTAGGTTCTGGGAACTAAACCCAAGTCCTCTGGAAGAGCACCAAATCAATCTGATAGTATTTACTTATTTCTTATTCATTTATTCATCTTTTTATTTATTATTCTGTGTGTAAGAGACTAAGAAAGGGAAGGAGGGAAAGAGAGAGGGAGGAAATGAGGGGGAGAGAAAGAGAGAAGGAGAAAGCATATCAGATCACACACCTGGAAGTCAGAGGATGAGCAACTGACATTTGGGAGTCATTTCTCTCCTACTGTAGGTGTAGTGTTCAGGTCATCAGCATTGTATGCTAATCAGTCCTTTGGAAATGTCACCTCAAAGCTCTATCATGTGGCAAATGAGATACACAGAAGACTGTGCTTATGTGATATATATATATATATACATATACATATATATGAAAGTGTATGAATATTTATACATATAAATTCAATTTTAGGGGAAATATTTCAAAAATAAAATACACTAGTTCCTAATGTCATAAGACACCATTCATAGAGCAGATGTGACATGGACTGTGTGTCTTTCTCAGTGCATATGTGAAGTTCAGAAGACAAGTTGTGGGAGTAGATGCTCTCCTTCCATGTGGACCTCAGGGATGCAACTCCTGTTTTTAGGCATGGTAGTAATTACCTTTACCTACTGAGCCATGTTGCTGATCTTATTTTATTTAAAAATAATTGGGAAGTACATGTTTGAGATGTGCAGGATCTTTTGTATTCTAAGCTGGTCTTGACCTTTCCCTGTCAACAAAGAGGGTCTTGAAATCACGATCCTCCTGCCATCATCTCCAGAGAGTATGGATCATAGTTGTGTGTACCACACCTGGTGTAGGTGTTTGCTGGGGATGGGAGCGAGGGCTGAGTGAGTACTCAACCAACTGAGCCACATTCGCAGCCTGCATTTGAAATTACAGAGTTGAATAAATGACACTGTATACCACCCATCATATTGCTATTTAAATTTGTTCTTAGATCACAGTCAAGACTTAATCATAATACATACATACACACACACACACACACACACGAGATATATATATATCACATACATATACACACACACATATACACACACACACTATATATATATATATATATATATATATCACATACATATATACACACACATATACACACACACACAGAGTCTATATACTCCATTTATCACATAATAGATCTTAGAGATGGCACTTCAAAAGGGACTGGTTACTTCATAACCTGAGCTTATTCATACACAGAACCTATAAAAAAGTGACTCCCAACTATCATTTGTTGATCCTGTGACTACCAGGTGCATGATCAGACTATCACATAGCACCATAAGGTGGGCACCTCATGCAGGTATGGACCCATGAAAAGCAGTAGAGAATTTATCTACTCGAAGGACCCTACCCCCCATCCTGTTCATCTATTATATGATCTGTCACAAAATGAAGCAGGGACTCAGACAATTAGGGAAAGCAAAAGTTCTCTGCCAGGCTATTGTGACATTATTGGTTTTGTTAGGCATTATCAAGCATCTCTACTAGTTAAACAGAGCTTGTGTATGAGCTACTGAGTCCTTTGCAAACAAACAAGCTGCTCCCCCCCCCCCCCATAAAACCCCTGTAATATAACTCTCATGTGTAAGGAATCTTGGTTGACTTAAACCTGGGAAACAATGGATTCTGTAACATTTCACTTACGGATGACTATAGTTCCTCTTGGGCAGATAGGTTAATAGTCAATTGCTTGAAAATCCAGGGGATACAACTTGACTCCTAAGGGCCAGACTGTCTCCATCTTTGTCTAGCTTCTTCCCCACCCACTTCTACTGTGTCTAAGGAGGGCACGGTAAGCATGGTGTGAACCTCAAATATACAAGTGACATTCAAATATACAAGTGACATTCAAAAATGCATGTTAGTTTTGCAAACAAATACCAGGACAAAGAACATTTGGCAGAAATCATGGGAATATAAATAATTTTGATAGCTAATTATGTGATCCATTGTCTTTCCTAAAAACTGAGTTTAGGGTTTTTCTTTTCTAAATCTATAAATAAATATTTTGTTTCAAATCATCATGACAGTAGCTTCCTAACCTTTTATTATAGCATTGCCCTTCTCTTAATAGTCAGGGCTCAAACAGGCTTTCAGTTTTGTCTGCTAAAATTCTAGACTGTTTTTTTCATTTTTTTCTTTAGAAAGAGATAACGATGAAATCTCTTTTAAATCATGTCATTATAATTTCAGTCTTCTCTCCCTTACATACCCAAACTTCTTTTCTGCATTCTCTATATAACCTAATTCCCAGGCGGTTGGTTGTATTTCCATTCCTCTACAGAAACCACACCACTGTAGTTTTTTACACTTGACTGTCCTATCTCCAGCTAACCAAGAATAGTCTATGCATATGCTCTGAGCTTTTCCTTTAACACTCACTACATGAGAAATTTTAGCACAAGATGTTTGTTTAGAGTGTGAAGATGGAGGCTGGAGAGATGCTTCGGAGGGTGAAGGCCCTGCTTTCCAAGCCTGACGACACGCCTTGGATTTCTAAGACTCACATGATGCAAAGAAAGAGCAGCTCTCACACGTTGTCTTCTGAGGTCCGTGCATACATGCACCCAGGTACATACATCTGTACAAGTACACCTGTCATTCACATGTGTGCACAAACAAACTTATTTTTTACAGAGTGAAGATGTACTTCAAGTACGTCAAATAGATGTTAGTTGAATCATAAAATTCGATTTCCCTGCACAGGGAAAGTGCAGTAGGTATTCTACCTGTGAACTCTATTTGTCCTACCTACACTTAGTGGAACTAGACATAGATATTGGTTTGACCTTAAAAATGATTTTCATGGTTGTTCTGTTTTATTTTCAGGTTCATATTAAAGAACAAAGTGTTTACTAAGAAGGAGTGGGGCGAGTGGTTAGATAAAAGAACTTACACAAAATTATTTTACAATAATTTTGCCAGTTATTGCTTCTAGGCCTTTTGGCTAAGATCAAGTGTAATAATTTTGCCAGTGACCTTGGGTGGCATTGTTGAATATCACACTTTCTTCATTGATAGCATGGGACATCTGTAATTCTCCTGTGGAGGGGTTACATGGACCAAGGCATGTTATGCAGTGGGAAGTTAGACACAGAGATTCTAAATTAGCACAGACAGCAACTGGTAGCTGTTGGTGGCTCAGCATGTAACGTGCTTGTCACACAAGCATTGACACGTGACTTCAGGTCCTCTACCCTGGGTAAAAAGCTGGCTGTACCTGTAACTACATCACTGGTGAGTGAGAAAAAGGAGGATTCTGGGAGCTTCCTAGCCAATCTATCTTTGTCAGTTAATACCAAGTACCATTGAGAGACAGTTTAAAAAAAAATCCCAAACAAATAAACAAAACCAAAGATGGACAGTGTTCTAATGAAGGGGATTAAGATTGACTTCTGCCCTTTGCAAGCATGGTGTGCCTATGTTCCTATCCATATAAATACCAACACCCCTACAGAAGCGTGCATGGGTGTGTGTGTGTACACACACAGGTTTGGGGAGCAAAAATAATTCTTCAAAGACAAGACAAACTCAAGGTTAAGTGAGACTTAACATTAAATAAGAATAGAAGCCTGTGTTCAGTGTTACCTCCTCAGGTAGCAATCTTCCTGCTCACCCTCTAAGAGCACACAACTGACCAACAAAGCCTGTGTCCTCACAGATAAGGTCACATGCCAGAAGGGGCCATCTTAATCCATACTGCCCTCTGAACCTTCTCCAGCACAGTAATAGTGAAGCCTCCCTGCTCAACACCCTTAGAGCACATGTCCTGTAACAAGGTGGTCAGCCTCACACTCTTCACATTACTTAGAACAGTGATACACATTCACAGAATCACAAACAGATTATGGCCCTCTTGGGGGAAGAAGCCACATGAAAGCTGGACTTCCCCCAGATCTTCTCAATGCAATACCACCCCATCCTGTGTTGCTTAATAAATTCTACTCTACCAAAGTTCCGGTACTTTTCATTCAGCTGTGGTAGGACAAAACTCAGGAGAATAACGGGAGACTCCACCCAGCTCTACATAAGGGTCTTTGTGTTGATCTCTGTTTATATCAGAAGGGGGCAGGCAAGGAAATGACAGTGTATTTATAGCCCTGTTTACGATATAGCAAAGATGTTTTGTTACAGCTCTTTAAGAGAATGAAAGAAAAAGGCTTGAGCCACAAAATTTATAATCCTCTTTTCCCTATCCATTTATGGTTTTGAAATAGCCAGAAGTCTCTTTATTATGTTAACACTCCTTATAAGGCTTCTTAACCAAGAGTACAGGGTTTTTTTCTTTGTTTTGTTTTTGCTTTGCTTGCATACATGTGTGGTGTATCTGTATTTGCATGTATGTATTCAAATGTGTATGGGCACACATATAGTATAGGGAGTGTGCACATGTGTATACATGTGACAGGACTTTTCCCTCATTTTCTATCTTATTCATTGGGGTAGGGGCTCTTAAATAAACCCAGCGTTCACTGATATAGGTAGACTACCTAGTCAGTTTTTTATAAGATATAGCCAGCAAAATTTGAGTTTATTCCCAAATTATGCAGATCTTTTCAGAAAATAGCATTAGCTTGCACTTGGTTTCTGGGGAAGCAATCAGCTTTGTTCGATAAAGTACAAGGCACATCTTTGGAGGAAACTCAGTCAAAGTTTAAGAGAGAGAAAGTATGCTCTGGGCATAGGAATGTGTAGGGATGCAACCTGAGCTGTCACCATGACCCAGCATGCTCTAACTTGTGAGTGGCAATGCTGGCCATATCTCACTCAAGTCTGCAGCTATTATATGTCACACACCTGCTCCACAGCACTCAGCACCAAATTAGAAACTAGTAATGTGAACAGGATAGAGACTGTATAAAGTAGTATATTGCAGCTGCAGTTAACTCAAAGACAACAAGGAGAACATTATAATTTCTGGTTACCAAGATACCCATTAGATACCAGGCTTAGTGATGAGAGGCATCCCAAACACTAGTTCCTATGCTCATCTCAAGAAGTCCAAGGTCAGAGAAAGTTCAAGAACCATGTGCTTGCCTCACACAAGGTCATTTGTTAGCACTGCAGTTCTGAGAAGCAAGACTCACTGGCATTTTACAAATGGGGAAAATGACCTAACTAGGTCTTAGTTACTATTTCATTGCTGTGAAGAGGCACCATGAGCAAGAAAGGAAGCACTTGGTTGTGGAGGTCTTGCTTGTATTTTCAGAGGGTGAGTCCAGATCATCATGGCAAGAAGAACAGTAGCAGGCCTGGAGGCATGGTTCTGAATCAGTAGCTAAGAGTTTATATCTGATCCATAAGCATGTGATAGAGAGAGGAAGAGACTGGGCCTAGGGTAGGTCTTTGAAACTGCAAAGCCCACCCTGTATTGATATATTTTCATCAAGACCACACCTCCTTAAAGAAAGTCACACCTCCTCGAAGACCATACCTCCACGAAGAAAATCAAACCTCCTTGAAGACCATACCTACTTGAAGAAGGCCACACATTCTTAAACACCACACCTCCTTGAAGAAGACCATATCATCTAATCTTAAACAGTCACCAGTTGGGAATCAAACAGTCAAATTCATAAGTCTGTGGAGAGCATTATCATTCAAACCACTACATCATATAATATATCAGTAGTTAAAGCCACTGGACCATGGTGGAAATGGAATTCAAATTCATGTCTCTCTGAGTTGAGAGTCAACAGAGATCCAAATTTCCTTGTCTGTTTCTTTACAGGAAAAACAGTTAACTTTGATTCCTGGACAAAGACTTCAGCCTTGGGAAGATGGAGATAATAATGATCTAATGAGAACATGTGGAGATGATTGAGTTTGAAGGAAGAGGTGGGTAGCTTCATTCTTATGAGTGGCAGAACTGAAAGATGCCAAGGAGAGCTGAGCGATACACAAGTGGGCAGAGAATCAGAAGCAAAAGTTGAGATTCAGTGATGACTGAAGCTTTGAGGAGAACAAGGCAGCCTCTGATAAAAACATTGGTGGAAAAACTATATCCAAAGGAAATGTACACAGAAATTCCAATCTTAATATGAGCTGGAAGAGAGTTTCTGGATGAATACCAAGTAGAATCCACAGACCACATATACTAGGCATTCCTTGCTTCTGCAGAAGGTCTTGATGCTCAGTATCAAGATTCCCCTGGTAGATCTTCAGTAGAAACCAGAAACACTGAAGACCAAAATGCCAAACGAGCTAAGACCTGAACTGAGCATTTGATAGATAGACTTCTATACTTTAGTTAAGGAAAATAAAAGTTGATGAAGTATAAGAGGGCTCAGGAAATGTGCTTTCCACCAAAGCAATAAGAACAGAGTTCAAATCCTTAGCACCTTCGAAAAACCTGGGCAAGTCACAGGTGCTTATCACCCCAGCATTGGAAAACCAAAGGAATTAGATCCCTAGGTGTCAATGGCCAGCCACACAAACTGAAACAGTGAGATTATGGGGCAAAACTAGAGTGGAAACAGATAGAGGAGGACTACTGATGTCCTTCTATGGCCTCTGAATGTGCATTCCTTGGGCATACATGCCTGTGCATTCACACATATAACGTACCACATACACACAGCCATACACACATACGAAGCATATCTGAAGAGAACTAGTCTGGCTAGTTAATGACATAGGTAGCTGACTTAGGCATTTTTTTTCTAATATAGTCAACATCCTTAACACAAGAGATTTGCCAGATGTGCGGGTTAGGTTTTGTACATGGTAAAAGAAAGAAAGAAAAGTACCAGGATTGAAGAGGTGACAGAGCTGTTGAAGGGAAAATGTAGAGGCATTTCTTCTACAAAGGGAGGGAGAATGGAAAGGGGCCAGTGCGGCTGTCGGCATAGATCCATGTGCTGGGCAGCTCCTTGTCTACACCGATCTGAGATCATTCTTGTGACTTGCTTCTGTCAACAGAGCACGAGCAAGTGTGACACCAGAGGACAGTGCTGATCACCCTGGAGCTTATACTTTCTTGTTTTACTAAGATTGGGTGGGGAGAACATGCAGCTCATGGCCATGAATACATTAGGGGTGATGGTTAATACCAAACACCAACTTGACAGTATCTTAAATTACCCATGAGCCTCTGGAGACACTAACTAGATTAGGTTAGTATCTGGGCACGCCTATGGAGGCTTCTCTTGATTAACTGAAATGTCGCCACCACCACCACCACCACCACCACAATACAGGCAGCACCTTCCTTCTAGAGGGGACCTGGCCACTATAAGGAGGTCTGGAGAAAAGGCTTTTACTTTTTCTGATGGTCTTTGTGGCCTTTTGGCAAATTCATCTATTCTGTTGCTGCTGCTGCCATCCTCTACTGACAATGGACCCCAGTGGCTTCAACCTTCAAATATGAATTGAAGACCCATGGCTTTACAGGAATCCTCCAGTCTTTGAGTGTCAGACTGAGATGGATACAGCAACCAGCCTTGTGAATTAAGAAGATACCAATTCTTAATATCTCTAATGTGATAACAGCCGTTGTTGGCGGGACTAATGGGACCATGGCGATGTCAACCAATCTAAAAATAGCCCTCTCTAATATATGGCCACTCTATTGGCTCTGTTCCTCTAAGCAATCATGACCACTGAGTCAAATACCCAGATTCCTTTTAATGCAGCTCTGGGAATAACATATGAAGGTCCAACTCAGCCTGTAAGAAGACAAGAGGCCACCAAGATATAAACAAATGACAGAAGGTGTCAATTAACAGCAGAGTAGAGTAATAAATAGTATTGGGATACGTGACTGGACCTATCCAGAATGACACAGGTCCAGAGGTATCTCTACATTTATTTATCATGAGGAGAACAGGCAATGTAAGCTAATGTATCTTTGAACAATAAGCAAATCCATGTTGATGAAAATGTGCCAATACTTAGAAGACATCGCTAGCTAGCTTTCTAGATCATAGAAATTACACATTTCAATAAGAATTAAAATTTCTACAGTAAATACAAGTTTCAGCTGATGGGTTAGAAAATAAGTTTAAAAAAATTGAGAACAAAACACTAGAGAGAAATCTACTTCAGAAGAATTCTCTTCATTACACATCTGACACCTGAGAACCAGAAGACAATAATCAAAGAAAAACTGAGACTTTTTTTTTTCTAAAACTGGAGCAACTGGCCCTTTTCAATGTGTGTATAAAAGCCAAGCACAATAAACAAAAAGATTCACACCAAGGCAGATCACGCCAAGCTGTCAAAACACCAAAGGAAACAAAATTCCTCGAGCACAGGAGAACTGAACGTACCCACATCACAGCCACAGAATACCACTGTGCTCAGACAGCTCTGGAAACTAAGCCACAAGCCAACATATTCACCAATCCGAAGGCAAATGGTTTTCATTATTGAACATTATACCAGACAAACTAGTAATTAAATGTGAGGGTATAACAAAGACATTTCCAGTTGGCAAGATCTTAAAAAAATAATTAACCTTTTGCTTAAACTTGGAGCTAGAAGCTCCAAGTCTTCCAGCTGCCTTTATAAACTTTGCATCCTCAAGAGCTAGGTAGTGTATAAATTGCTTCACACTCTACTTGCTTTCTTTTTCAGACATGAAGCTTCATTTGTCCGTCCTGGAAGGTCTAGTTTTAAGATACTACTTCCTCTAAAAAAAGATTCTTTATCCCAGCCTTCTGAGTACAATGTTTTCCTTTCCTGCCTACCAGACCTTTCTACCCATCCAGGTACTTTGTTTGACCTGTATGACACCTCTCCTCAAACAACAGAAGCTTTCAGTAGGCAAAAGCCTTGCCCATTTGTCCTTTGTAGCTCTGGTCATAAGGTCTTTCCTACACACCAACCATACTAAGTACAACCCTTTTGATAGACAGGCATATTGAAAAGGGCAGTCAAAACTGAGTTTCAGTCTTCTCTGAGAACACCACACCCAGATTATTATATCTGTGTTCTTCAATCCCTTCCACATCCAGATTCCCCAACATAGTCTCTGCCTAGAAGGCAGATGACATCATCTTGACAAGTGCAAAGGGTAAAAAAGGACATTATTCTTTCAGTAAAAATGTATGATACTGGATATATGTCCTAGTTTGCTTTTTTGTTGTTGTTGTTGCTCTGATCAAACACCAAGATCAAACACAATTCTGGGAAGAAAGAGTTTATTTGGCTTATAGGTTAAAGTCAAGGCAGTACCTTGATGCAGAGACTACAAAGGAATTGCCATTTCCCTGTTTGCTCATTGGTTTGCAGTCAGCAGCCTTCCTATACAGCACAGGACCACCTGCTTAGGGCTTTGCATCAGTCAGCAATCCCAAAAGAAAATTCCCTATAGCCATCCACAGGCCAGTCTGAAGTAGGCGGATTGAGGTTTCTTCTTCCCAGGTATATCAAGTGGACAACAAAACTCCCACAATACGTAATGATAATACATAATAAGTTAAAATATTTCTCACAGGAAAGAGGAACACTCCTCCACTGCTGGTGGGGTTGCAAATTGGTACAACCACTCTGGAAATCAGTCTGGCGGTTCCTCCGAAAACTGGGCACCTCACTTCCAGAAGATCCTGCTATACCACTCCTGGGCATATATCCAGAGGATTCCCCACCATGTAATAAGGATACATGCTCTACTATGTTCATAGAAGCCCTATTTATAATTGCCAGATGCTGGAAAGAACCCAGGTATCCCTCAACAGAAGAGTGGATGCAAAAAATGTGGTATATCTACACAATGGAGTACTATTCAGCCATTAGAAACAATGAATTCATGAAATTCTTAGGCAAATGGATGGAGCTAGAGAACATCATACTAAGTGAGGTAACCCAGACTCAAAAGGTGAATCATGGTATGCACTCACTAATAAGTGGTTATTAACCTAGAAAACTGGAATACCCAAAACATAATTCACACATCAAATGAGGTACAAGAAGAAAGGAGGAGTGGCCCCTGGTTCTGGAAAGACTCAGTGAAACAGTATTCGGCAAAACCAGAACGGGGAAGTGGGAAGGGGTGGGTGGGAGGACAGGGGAAGAGAAGGGGGCTTATGGGACTTTCGGGGAGTGGGGTGGCTAGAAAAGGGGAAATCATTTGAAATGTAAATAAATTATATCGAATAAAAAAATGTAAAAAAAAAAAGAAAGAAAAGAAAAGGAATAAACACAAGAAATCAAATAAAAAAAAAAAAGAAACAAAAAAAAATATTTCTCACAGGTGAAGAAACTTCTACCCAAATGTTCACAGCAGGATTGTTCACAAAAGCATCAATAATTCAAATGCCTCCTAATTGATACACTTGTCAAATGCCAAATACAGATGTAAAGGTGTCGTCTTTGACATTGAAAAATGTAGTAATGATAGATGCCATTGTATGAGCAATAAAAACATTATGTGAGAGAATGCAGGTGGCCACAGAGGACCAGCTACACCCTGATTCCATGGGAATACAGTGACCATCCAGAGAAAAAGCTGATTGATGGCCTTCCAGGGTAGTGGAGTTGCAAAGGATGATGTATAACTTAATGTACTTGGGATTCCTCATAAAGAAAATAAAAATGTACTAAAGCTGATGATAGTCAGAATAGTTCAACTCTAAATACACTTAAAATCCATTAGTTTATCTAAATTATTCTCTGGACAGTCTCCAAAATGTTGTGCAAACAGGGTTTGAACACTTATCTTCCCAAGTACTAGAGTTAGAGGAATGAACTATCATGTCTGGTATCATAGGCATTTATTCACATGTCTCGAAATCTGTTTATTAAATACCAATTATAAATTTCTTTCTTATATTTCATGAGATCAAATAGTGAGAAATCAGGCTGCTTGCCACCACAGTTTGGTACTGTGATGTTTACTGTTGTCAGCTTGACAAAATCTAGAGTGACGGGGAGATGGGCATCTAGGTGTATCTGTGGGGTTTGTCTGGATTGCAGTAATTATTTATAGCGGGTAAAGCCACCCACGGTGGCTGTCAGCATTCCTTGCCTAGGATCTTAGGCTACCTAAAATGTACAAAGAGAGCTGGTCATTAGCATATGATCCATCACTCTTTGCTTTGGATTAAGGTGTGAAGCGACCAGAAGCTTCAAGATTCTGCCCCTTGGTTTCCCCACCATGATGGTGTGCCATTGGATTCTAAGCCCTTTCTCCCTTAAGTTGCTTTTGTCCGGCTGTGTTAGATCAGCAACAGAAAAAGTAACAACCCATAGCTGAGGAACAGAGAGAAGGCAAGTAAGCAAAGAGGCCAAACTCTCTTTGATAAGAAACCCAACCCTAAGATAGGAGAGTTACTTAGAAGCAGCATTTATATATTCTCAAGGGTAGAGTCTTAATAACTTAAACACCATTCATTAGGCCTGCCTTCCAACGGTTACCCTGTGAATCAAGTTTCCAGTATGTGGACTCTGGGAACAAAATTTGAGCCATTGTACAAAGTGAGTTCCAGTGTTAGCCTCCAATAAACAGAACCAGAAATCACCACAGTACCTAAGTACAAAATTACCCTTGTTACAGTTTCACAGGAATTTATTCCTCTCTCATTCATCCAAGAAATACTTATTTGGTCTATAGTATATGCCAAGCTAACTTTAAATGACAGATTAGATTTCAATATGTAACTTCATAAAGAAGGAATTACAGTGAGAACTAACTAAATTCTTATTACTTGTTTCTAGAACAATCTCAACCATATGAACTTGTACGCCAAGTACAAGACAGAGTACGCAAAGGATGACAGAATTGGACAAGTCAAAATGCATCTGGGACCTAGAAACATCAAAGTAAAAATCAAAGTCATCCATTGACTCTAACTTGTCTCAAAAACACGTCTGCTCTCTGCCTACTTAATACATCCTATTCCAGAGAGGTGAAAACAAAGTGGTATGGAAAATTCTGGGTCCTAGTAGCTGCATCACTGCCCAGTTACATAACCTTTCATAGGTCATTTAACTTCAGAAGACAGTGATTCCAGTTTCACTATTTGCCAATTCCTTTATTTCATGTAGGTACCATTAAAGCAGCTAATGGATAATGTTGTTCCTCTTTATATGGGACCACACTCCAAAAGCAGAGGAGAAATCTAGTCCATGCATCACACATATGAATTAATGTCGTCCATTAGCCAAGTAAAAACATCAATTCGCAATATCATTCTATTTGGGGGATGATTATAAAATAAAGAGGTAGACAGTGCTACTGCTACTCCTGCTTTTCAAGGAGATGAGAATTAAAAGACTGCCCACCCAGGCATGAGATGAAATAAACGCTTAAATTTCACTACTTTCCTCTTTCATCAGAACAAATTCACTGTAGATTTAGCCATTGGAACAATCAAGTTCTAAGGTACTAACCCACTTTGACAGACAAGTAGATATAAATAAACTATTTTGATTAAACATAAGAAAATGTTTTTCCCATTATTTTGCCTTTGCTTTAAATTGTCTTTCTTGCCCTTTCATATTTAACATTGTTTTTATCTAGAGTCTCTTTGGGTCCTGAGACAAGGAACATTAATCTAACTTGGCTTAGAAGCCACACTTAGAGGCACACTAGGGGCGAAAGGCTTAGAATTTTTTGTAGCTAAGGCAGTGAGTCCCTGACATAACAGGGCACAGCCGCAGACAAAAATACCCCTGGATGGATAATTAAAGATTTTGATGGCTAGATCTATAACATATTGGGTTGTAGGGGGAAAAAAAGGCTGACCATGGAAAGCAGTTTAAATTTGTTGAGTATAAATTAGCTGCAAGCAGAACAATTTTATTTTTGAAATAAACTCTGCTAATTTTTCCTTGACTTTTCTTTAAGTTCAGGTGCAAAAGTTAGAATGTGGAATTGGGTTCTGAATCACAGAACATATCTGTGACAGTGTACCCTCCTGGCACAGTAATGCTAGGGAGCATTCATTGTCTGCAGTTCTTCAGCTTCAGCTTAATAATATCTTCCAGTGGCTAATTTGTGGCAGGGAATAGGTGAGCTAACCGCAACCAGGTTACATTTGGCTTTTCATTTTTCACTGCCAGAGAAGAGAGGCATGTGCTTAAGGTCTGTCTAGCAATTAAGGCGGTGAGACCCTGAGCTGGTTTCCTGCCAGCTGTCAAGGCAGAAGCACTGTGCTTTAGAAGTGAAGGTCTCCCAGCAGTAGCTTGGTAACCACTACCGAAGCTGTTCTAGAGGCCATGAATATTACACAAGGTCACTCCATGCATTCAAGCCAAGCCCCCATTCCCATAGCAACACACACAGATTTTACTCCCCCTAGAGACCAGGCAGCAGGCAGAAACCTTGGATAATGCCCTGATTTTTCCTAGCGAGATCAATGCCCTACTTCTTCATTTTCATAGTAGTGATTTTCTTTCTTTTTTTTTTTTTAAAGGCAACCAGTAACCATTTGGAAATGTTCGCTCAGAAGTTACAAACCAAGACACCTCCACAGATTGTGGACAACAATCTATGGTTTCAAATGAGTTCTTATTCAAATGTCTGCAGAGGACAATAAAATCATGATCCCAATGATAATGAGCTATGTCACAGGTTCACAGCCTGAGTGAATCCAGCTTGGGACCAGTTCCTTGAACTTCAGAACAGGTTTGCTTTGGCTCTTTCAAGAGCACAGACTCCATCATAGAACAAAGAGAAAAACTTTGGTGGTGGGGGGGTGTCAGTCTAATCAATGAAATCCTTTGTTGCTTTCGTTTGCCTAAGTAGCACAAATGAACACACACAGAGAGCACTGCAAACCACCTATGAGGTAAACTTTATGAGAACTGTTGGTTTAGACTGGGGAAATAAACCTTAGCGTCTGCACTGTTTTGTAAACAGAGACGGTTCACTGGCAAGATGAAGTAAAATATTTTGGTATCACAAGCCATTTTTCCTCTTCCTCGTGTATTTGGAAATCCTTTTGTTTGTGTTTAAATTAACCTCCCTCCCACGGGAATGAGTTGCTTAGATTAGAAAACAACATTAAAGATTATTATTAATATCACATTTCCCCTAATTATGCCTGTGGTAAGCAAGCCAACCGATGGAGTAATCTGGTGGGTCAGGCATGAGGTTCAGGGGGTACATCCACAGGCAGGCCCCTCAGGGGCACCGTGCCCTTCCCCCTCTACCCCCCTCCAAAAAAAAAAAAAAGATGTGTTTTTTTACCTTTGCTTTTTCCAACTGGGCCTGGGCCTGCCGCTCAGCTTCCCTACGAACTGCCTCCCGGTCCTCTTCCAAAGACACATCTGAATCGGATGGGCGGCTGGTGTAGGAGTCTGCCGAACCCTGCGGAGGACAATGTATATTATGAAATAGATCCAAGTGTGTGATGGGCACACGGGAAACGCCTCACCGATGTGTTAGTTTCCTTCCTGGAAGGGGCTGTAAATTCCTGAAAAGAGGAGAAAATAAACCATTTGGCAGCAACCCACCTTGAAAAAAAACACCCTTTGCCCTGCATATCCTTCACCATGGTAAGCTCTGTGAACCGAGACACCATTTCTTCTGGGTTCATTTACCAGAAAGTATCCTTTCTGGAAGCCTCTACCACTTCTTTGAGCATTAAACCAGCTCCGTGGTGCAGTGCAGAGCTGAAGGGCATTGATACGTTTCAAGGATAACTCCCAACACCAGCCCGGAGGCAGAACAAGTATTTACACCCACAGAGACCAACAAAACACATCAAAGGGAATCTGATGAGTTACAAACTTGAACCCTCTGTAATCTTGCTGCCGGGATACAACTCCCATTATCATCTTCTCTACATCATTTTCCACCTGCTACCTTCTCCAATATATATATATATAGTAAGACACTCCAGCCTGCTCCCTTCCCTCTGTCAGGAACATATTTAAAAATACCTGTACACAGATATTTAGTGAGAGCTGGCTACCGACAACACCTGCTCGAAAGAGATTTCCTCTGGTAATAAATTACCAGAGCGCTGGAAAGGGAGCTCAGAAAAATGTCAGGAATCTCCCTAGCTCCCTCTCATGCAATCACGAGCTTATTAACTAAATCAAACCACCCTCTCCGCAGGCACTTGCTGCAACAACAACAACAGAAAAGCAAAGGAAACACTGTCTCCCCCGGAACAAAAAGCCCTCTCGCTTACACAGATGTCCGAACTCTTCAGCCTTCCTCCCTTGGCTCTTTTCAGAAGCCTGATCCAGGTGGCCTTCATGAGCCGGGTAGCGCCTTTATCTTCCGCAGCTGCAGCCCAGGGCACAGATCCTCAGAGCGCGCTGAGCCCTGGAGAATCCTGGCACCTTTGCTATCCATGCTCTGAGAAGCCCCTCTTCTCAGTCCCCTTCTGCCTCTGGGGCTCTCACTCCCAGCCCCAGTAGACTTCTGTCTGAGGAGAATCTTCTTATTTTCCCATCTCAAGAGGGAAAACACACACACACACATACACACACACACACACACACACTAATAATTTCTATTGCTTTCGAAATAAAGACAGGTCCAAGTTCAGAGACTGCCTTCAACTTGTTTAAACTCAATGCATTATATTACTCTTAAAGAGACTCTTCCCGGCACTTGACTTGTTAAAGGAAATTAGTTTCAAGAGGACATTTAGAAAAACAAAAGTAAGCAAGCAAACAAACCCCTAGACTGTGCCCTGATATTTCCAAGGTAAAGTTCAAGCCTTATCTTTAGAGATCAGGAGGGGGTGATGGGGGAGGGAGGGTGCACTCCCTGCACTGGGCATGCTCCAAGCGAAGCTTCTTTGCAGATGCTGGCATCACACTGTTGGTTTACGTCAAACTGCCATTTTTTAATTCAAAGTGTAAACAGCCGGGAGGGTCTCTCAGCTTCTATAGTAACAGGCACATGGTACTACGCCTGTCAGCTTTCTGTTCCAGATGAATCCATCTCCCAAAGACAAAACCTACTGTCTTTTCATTGAGAAATCATTTCCCATTCCCTGCCAAAAAACAGGCTATGTTATGCCACAAGTAATCGTAATAGCCTTCGCATGCACGATATTGCACAGTACAGATCGAAAAGTGCCCATTCGTTCTATCTGGCAATTAATCTGTATAAACAAGATGCAAGACAGAGAGATGAGGCCATTTAATTAGTGCACAGAGTCATCATAGCTTTATAAAGCAGTGGATTTAATGGAGCTCAAAATGACTCTGGCCTGCTTCTCCCAGTGAGAAATCATCACCAAAATAGGTATGTGAATTGTCATAGTAATGTATATAAAGACATTTCAAAGCTTTGCTGATCTATTAGCCAGTTAACATTCACAGAATACAGTAACTGAGTCCAAATTCTTCCTGTAGATAATTAGGGCTTAAAAAGGAAAGATATGAGTGTTATTGATTTTCTGGATGAAATGGGGTTATATTTTTATGTTTCTGTATGAAGAAATGCTTATTGCCAAGTTTTAGAAAGTAAACAGAATTTGAAAACAGACTGCATGGACAGTCTGGACTGTCCATGGAAGTATGGATAGGATTACCTTGTCCAGCCTCACCTAAATTTTAGCTGGCCAAAGTGGCATGCCGCTAATGTCATTACTCAGGAGGCAGAGGCAGGAGGATCATGTTTCGCCAGACTGGGTTAAGTGATGAGACTCTACCTCAAAATAAACAAATTAATTAATTAATTAAAAATGATAATGAGAACCTCTTTACCCTCGTCCCTTCCTTTGGACACTCACCTAATACTGATTTCTAAAAGCCAAATAGTTAAAACATGGTCTACATAATAATAGGAACTGATTGCATCCTAACCCAACATTATGACATAAATGAATGGCCTGCTCATAGTATTATGAAGTTAATGTACAGTGTCAGGAGCTTAAAATTTCTTTGCAATTATTTTTTTGGTTCAAGCAAAATATAAAACGGACAAACAAATCTTCCAATGCAGAGGTGGTTTCTGATGTTCCAAAACCTCTCTCATCTGTAGCACCAAACTGGTGAATAATCAAGTTCAATTACACTCCATGGGGGGCCTTGGTCCCCATTGTCACCAGTTTGGACATTTAAAGTGCTGAAGGGTCAGTTGACACCCCAGTGTAGACAGAAAGCTTCTCATTGGTGCAATGGCCTTGGCTAGCCAGAACACCAGTCTCACTGCAAAGTTGTTTATCCTCCAACTCTTATATCTTTTTCCTGCTCCCTCTTCTACGATGTTCCTGAGTCATAGACACAGTGATACAAATGCTTCCAGGCTCCTCAGACTCTTCAGACTCGGGACTTCAAAGTTGCTTATTTTCTATACATTGATCAGGTTTGAGTTTCTCCATTCATCACAACCAACTGCTAATGAACTCACTGCAGATATGGCTATGTGCATAAGAACTGTGCAGGACTAGATCCATCGCCATTTCCTTGTGCATTCAAGAGGGCTTTGTGAGGCTACATCCGTTCAAGGGTTAGGAGAAAGTAAGGGTCATCCAGGGAGGGATATGTCATTTTCTTTAGTGTTTAGCAATTGATATATTGCCCATGTTCCAGTAAATAACTCCAGATTTATGTTCAAGGGAGCAACTTTAATTAAACTCAGTGGATCTCTCTCTCTCTCTCTCTCTCTCTCTCTCTCTCACACACACACACACACACACACACAGGTCGGGCAGGGAGGCAGGGGGAAATTAAAGTATGAGGGGGCTTTGTTGGAAGAAATGCATCAATGGGCAAGAGGGAATTGGTGAGGGTACAAGAGTGTGTATGCGAGTCATAAAAATCGATAACATATATGCATGAAATTATTTATGAACTAATGATAAAAGCTAATACGATTTATCACGCTATAAAAACTCATAATATTATTGTTTTTAAATAGAAGTAGTGAGATGGCTCAGTGCTTAATAACATTGGCTTTTCTTCTAGAGAATCCCAGGTCAATTCCTAGCACAGGCATGACTCTTCACAACTATCAGTAAATCGAGTCTTCAGGGGAGCTGCTGCCTTCTTTTGGCATCCTTGGGTACCAGCACACACATGGTACAGAAATAAACAGACAAGCAGACCAAATAGCTATATACATTAAATAACTAAATAATTCAGAAATGGAAACAGAGATTCTGTCATTAAGAACCTCATCCTGTCAGGTAGAGAATGCTCACAGGACACAAAACTTTGGTTTCTTCATTCTCTTTTAAAAGAAGTAAAACTGAAAAAGTCCATTGCTAGTGACCAGGTTTAACTTTTACACAGAATAATCGTTTTGATGGTGTTTACAGGCTTAAAGAGTTCAGCAGCCTCCCAATACTTGGAGGTAGAGGCCAAGTAGATCTCTGTGTGTTTGAGGCCAGCTAGGTCTACAGAGTGAGTTCCAGGACATCATGTCTTGAAAAACAAAACAAAATTAAACAGAACAAAAGAATTCAACAGTCTTTAGATATCACTTCACCAATGTCCGTCTATGATCTTTTGAATATTTGCTGCAATTCATTTACCTCTAGTTTCTAAAATGAGACCATGAGCTGATCTTGTTTGGAGCTGAAGACTATAAACTCACAATATAGTTGCTATAGGAGATATAAGTACCCACTGTAGAAAGAGAAACATGGCCATGTCCTTGAATTCTCCCATCCCAAGATAGTCACCCTTAAATGCTAGAAGGTTTAGTGTCCAGAGCTGCCACATTTTTGAAAGACACACTTCTAATGGAAGCATCACACTTAACCTTCTTCCTTCTGGGAGCAGGGAATTACGCAGAGAATAGCTATCTATCCAATTAGGCTTTTGCCTTTCCTACCATATGGGCTTTCTGGGTCATCGTGCCTGGAGTAGTCTTGAGATGAGAACATCTGGCAGTCATTTCCATAACTATTGAACAGGTTCATTACAAAATGTCTCCTTGATGAGTTGCCTGCTTGTAGCATTTGTCCTTGCAGACATGCTGTATGTTCACCTGTGCATATTGTTCTTCCATATTTTCAGGCTCACACCGCTGAGTGTACAGCTCAAAAATGCAAGTTGAGGCTAACGTCCACCAGTAGGACATCCCACGAGCAATTATGTTTATTTTCAGAAATCTCATTGTAACTATGTTAATGCTTACAGAAAAACTCAGATTGTATCTGCTCTTTAGTTTCTCTTTCTGCTTTTATGTCACTTATGTGTATAAACAAAATATTATCCTTTCCTTGAGTGTTTTTTGTTTGTGTGAAATTTGGTTTTTTGAAACCGTTCTCTGTCTCACAATCCTAACTGGTTCCTATATCACCGTTTTTGAGCATTTTTGTGCTTTATTCTTTAAAGTCAACATGATAAGAGCTCTAAGCCTACCTGGGAAGTAGCATCCTGAATCCCAAGTGGTGCCATCTACTTCTGTAGGAATCTTCCTATGAAGTCTAAAGCAATGCTCTTGAGCAAAATCAATTTAACTTCTAAGTTTTCTAGAGGCACCTGCTTCTTACCTGGAGACTGCAAACCTCCTTTGTAAATCTATACCGACTCAATACCAAATTTGATTCAAATTGTTTCCCTGCTTGGACCAAACCTGGCACAGGTGTGCCATCTCAGTCCTGTACTGGTCAGGAGGGAAATGGACGAGAACCAGGGGAGACACTTTGCTCATACTTGCTGCTTAGCTGTGGCTGGCTGCTAGGGAAGATAATCCGTTCACTCCTCATATTGTCACTATCTATAGTTTAAAAGTTTGGTTTTGGTTTCCAAGAGAAATGTAGTTTTTGTTTGTTTCTTTTTATACTGTTACTGGAAGTTCTCTGATTCATGGATTCCTTCACAGAAACAACTCTCAACTACTTACCAATAATGACAGATCTTGGTGCTAAAAATTCAGAATGAGAGTAAGATAGTGAGATGAAGCATATTTTCTCACCTATTCGATACTTTAATTGAAGATGTCATATATTGATGTTTACATGCATATGATGAGCATCTCAAATATGACTGGCTGTTATTCAGCTCAGTGTCAAAACACAGTACCAGAAGTGGCAGTAAGGGACTCTTACAAGGGCATCCCAGTGTGATACCTTTATGATTATGTAAAAAGTCAATATGTTAGTTTCAATTTTATTAAGAGAATATAAAAATTTATGAACATTATATAGTATACACTGATGAAGAGCTCAGGTATATGTATAAAATTAAGGATCCCACAAAACCACCTACATGCATTTACTGAGCACAAGCTTCTTTGAAACTTCTGTACTCCCAACCAAATGTAGGAAGGAGATACAGCTGTGGAAAAGACTCAAGTGTCTTGCTATCATTATTATACTTGATAGAATTATGAAGAAGATTTCTTTTTTAAGTGTTAGTAGAAAAATACAAACTGTATAGTGTATAGGTAGGGTAGGGTAATGACAATCTTAGTGACCCTAAGTGAAAAAAGAAACTAATTCAAACAGGGATGTACTGAGAGAGAAGACAGAAGGAAGAGCGTAAGCTCAGACCGAGGACAAGACATATTCAGAGTCTTCACTGCTGTGTCACATTGTTTTCTGTTGTGATAAAATGCTGACTACAACAATGTGGAAAAGGACAGAGTCCCCCTCAGCTCACTTGTCTGGGTCACAGCCGATCCTTGAGGAGATAAGGGCAGGGGAATATGAGCAGAAACTGAGGTAGAAACCACAGAAGAAGTTGGCTTATAGGCTTGCTCCCAGTCTTATATTTGGGTGACTTAATGTTTTAATAGTCTAGCACTACCTTTGTAGGGAAATGACTGTCTCTAGTCACCTAGGTAGGAAAGGGGTTGTCTATAGTGACCTGTTAGGGAAGGGTTGTTTATATTGACCTATGTAGGAAAGGAGCTGTCTATATTGACCTATGTGGAGAAGGGGCTGTCTATAGTGACCTATGTGGAAAAGGGGCTGTCTACAATGACCTATGTAGGGCAGTTTCTGTCTACACTAGGCTGGGCCCTCACACACCAATTAGGAATCAAGAAAATACCTCACAGACATTGGGGAGCCAATATGATGAAAGCAAATTTCTTGCTTGATGTCTCCTCTGTCCAGTCATGTCAAAGTTGACAACCAAAATCAATCACCACCATTGAAAAGAAGTCTGTATAGTTGACATGTTATATTTTCAGTAAGATTTCTTTATATTCTTTCCTGGCTCTTGCAGATGGACTTGTATATGGACTATGTTGAGACTCCTACATACATGTTCTTGTCCTGCTGAATTTACACCCTTTTCTTAATTTGAGGGGTGACACTTATGTCATTATCTGTATGACCACCATTATTAGAAACATTGTTCCTTCCAACACCTTAACAAGGGTATTGGCTTTCTTCCTTTTAAATCCATCATCACTTTTTAAAAGTTAAGTAGTGTGTTTTCGATTGTCCTGGCTTATGTTAATAGGAAGGTTAAGCTTGATGTGTGATCGACAGAGACTATTGATTTATGAATGTTTGTATAGCACCAGACACTAAACTAACAAATCTCACCCAGTTTATCTCTAGTCAGGTTTATTTTTATTGAGAGGAAAACTGAGGCATAGAGAAGTTAAATGACCAAACCAAAGTCACACAGTCACAATGGAGTTAGGGGTGAATTTTTAGTAAAATGCATCCAAGTCCCCAGAGGCCAGTTTACAAAAAAGCAAGGCAGGACAAACCTTTGTATACAATTGATGCTTCTACTATTGAAAAGCAGATCCCTTCTGTTTACCAGTCACAGGCACTGCAATTTCTAGCAGTCATAAAACACCAGAATGATTTCCAAATTGGTAATTTCAGCTTTGATAAGTTTGGTGCATTGTGTGTGTGTGTGTGTGTGTGTGTGTGTGTGTGAGAGAGAGAGAGAGAGAGAGAGAGCTGTGCTCACTATCTTCATTGCTGCCAAATTTCACTTTGCCAAAAGGCATGACGCATGTACAATGAGGATCCAATAAAACAGATAATTTCACATTTATTCATACAGTGCTATTTTGTGGATTTGGCTGCTGCGACTCTGAAATTTGCCTCAGAGTATCTCAAATTTTTGACACATTTTTTTCATCACCTATCCACAATAAAATGTAGATGGTGGAATGGAAGAACAATGGAAGTCAAGAAACCCGCTATTTAAATGTTTCTCTCTTCTCTGGAAATGAATGCAACTTTGGTAAGATGGCCTTCAGAAACCTCAGTGGCAGCCAGCCCACCTTGAATGGGCGATAATTCAAGCTCATCAGAGGAACCTTTAGGTTCAGCAGGAAGCGTTGATACCTGTTAGCCCTGAAGCTGAAGAAATTATAAATTTTAATGGTGAGCTTCAAACTCAGAGATGCAGGCCCTGGTATGCCAAGGAAGGTGCTTCATAGATGATTAATTTATGGGTCAGATGGAGCCTGGCTGTGACTAGCACTACCTCACAGACTGTGGTTCTGAGGAAATTATACAAGAAGCAGGAGAAGTAAGCTGACTGCCAGCACCTCTACCTTCCTCCCTCCCTCCTTCTCTCCCTCCCTCCCCCCCCCCACTCTCTCACTCTCTCTCTCTTTCACTCTTTCCCTCTTGTTCTCGCTCTTCCTCCCTCTCTGCTTTCTGGTCCAAAAGAGAATCGCAAGCTCCCACCTCCATGGGCACAGCCCCAAGATACCACCCCTCCTCAACCCTGATGAGTTGTATTCTCTCAAACCAGAACAGAATTAAATTCTTTCCCTGTTTTTTTCGTCCCAGGTCCTTGTTCATGACACATGGACACTCTTGTCACTGCTACTCTTCACACATGATATCATGTCTCCGCTTTGACTCTCTCCACTCTGCCAGCTCCTGCCTATTTTATTCTCCTTTTCAGGAAAATTAGTCTAGAAAATGATGAGCACATGGAATCCAATTTCTCTGTTCCAGTTCTCTCGTAACCCTCATACGCCCCTACTCCACTAACACTCATGGACACATCTTTCTCGATCTTGGGAGTGTTTAGTACAGATGACCACACCCTGGTTGTTAACTTTTCCAGACTGACTTTCAAGATACCACTAGATATTTATTTCTTATCCATTACCTGTGCCTCCCAAGTCTCACTTTCTAGAATTTCTTCCTCCATCCAACCTCTAAGTGCTCACTCTTCCTAGAACCTGCCACCCCTCATAAACACATTATTTAGTTCCAACTTTTCAAGCTTATTGATGCAGACACCAGAAACCTTCTTCTTTTATTCTACACACAAACATCATTGCTTCCTTTTATTTTTCTCAAACATTGCAATGCTACGTCTGCAAACATCTGAGTTATAAAACTGTGACCTGCCCCTGCCTATCAATGATTCTGATCTCATTTACCTTATTGTACATATAAAAACAATGCTTCTACTTTCTTATACATAATTTACCTGCTGGATTTATTGTTTGGTATCTAACTCTACAAGGTTTTTGTTTTCCTTCTATTTCATTTGCTCATATGTCAGAAGTGTCTTGCAATGTGGGAGGCATGCTCTATAAATATATATTGAATGAAAAAAAAAGGGAGGAGGGGGGAGAGGGACAGGGGGAGGGGGGAGGGGGAGGGGGGAGGGAAGAGAGGTGCTGGCAGTCAGCTTACCTTCTTTTTCTTGTATAATTTCCTCAGAACCACAGTCTGTGTGGTAGTGCTAGCCAAAGTCACTTATTATCAGTCAGTTAATAATCACATGACATAACAAGCAAGCCACTCCAAGTCAGAAAGAAATTATTAAGCAAAACTTTTATCTCACCCTCCTTCCAAACCTTCAGTGATTTTATATTTTGACAAAATGACTAAGGCTTATTTTTGTGTATGCCTTCTTTTCACATAATTTCATCTTCTCAGGTTAGGAATGCAAGGTTTCAACCGTAAAATTGCCAGAGATTCATAGCACACCCAAAGGCAGACTCATGTCCTCACCTCCCAGGCTAAGTTTCCCCTCTGTCAGATGCATACACTAAACTGGAGTGGCTAGGAAGAATGTGCTGGAAGGTTTTCTTATAGATAGCTCAAAACAAGCTGTAAATACCAGGCTGTAGAGCATTTACTGGCGTCCCAAGGCACTGTCTCTTCTATTCCTACAGAGCTGGACCTGAAATCCATGGCACAAAGTGTGCCTACCCGTGTGACAGATGGCTTAAACAGCTCAAGTCAGAGCTGAGGGTGGTGTACAGGAGAGGCTGAGGCAGGAGAAAAATGAACTTAAGGCAGTCTGATTTATGGCCTAGGCCTTGTCTCAAAACAACAATACATAACAACCTAAACAAAAGGTATAATGTAATGTGAGTACTATGTAGAAAAAGTAGGATCAGCCATAGGAGGACCAAGGGGAGGTAAGGGTCACCAGAGTCATGAGTATGATCCATGCACATGCATGAAAATGTCATAAACATTATTCTGTATACTCGGTAAGTGCTAATAAAAAAGAACAAAAATGGGGCTGGGGAGATGGCTCAGCAGTTAAGAGGACTGACTGCTCTTCCAGAGGTCCTGAGTTCAAATCCCAGCAACCACATGATGGCTCACAACCATCTTATAATGGGATCTGATGGCCACTTCTGGTGTGTTTGAAGACAGCTACAGTATACTCACATACATAAAATAAAATCTGTAAAACAAAACAACAACAACAAAAAAAGGTGAACCATTAAAAAAAAAAGAACAAAAACATCCAGCCCTTATAAGAAGGAAATTGTTCTTCAAGTAATTTTGAATGTGTAATATATACATTCATATATTTACATGTATATGTATATATTTTGTAATGAACCCTGATCCTTAAGCACACAGCGTGTAAAATGTGTGGTATGTGTTCTTCCACTGAATCAATCCCTAGGTTCTCTTCACTGGACAAATACAGAATTCTAGAATATCTTTTTTTAAAAAGTAATTTATTTATCTTTATTGTACATACATTGGTTTTCTGTCTGCATATATGTCTACGTGAGGGTGTCCGGTTCCTTGACACTGAAATTATAGACAGTTGTGAGCTGCCATGTGACTGCTGGGAATTGAACCTGGGACCTACAAAAGAGCAGTCAGTGCTCTAAACTAGTCAGTGCTGTCAAACACTGAGCCATGTCTCCAGCATGAATTCTGGAATATCTTAATAGATGGTCTATTAGTTAATAATGGTCATGTGCAGAGATCAGTTAAGGTACAATTCAATCAAACACAAAAATCTTGACACTTTTTTATCCACATGAGCTGTCCTGTAGATGATAATGCACAGGCATTATATTCCTGCAATCCTAGAATACACCCTATCTAACATTTTTCTTGGCATCTACTTCAGGCATATTACTTGTTGAGAAAAATCAGTAAGAGATGAAGAGACATAAATGGACAAGTGATTTGAATTCAGGATTCATCCAAGCCATCCACAGCCCCAGGAGACTGAGGAAAGAAGGCCATCTTGCTAACTTTAAAAAAACAAAACAAAACATATTCCCTAGTAAGTGATACTCTTTGTTAAGAAAGGACCAATTCACAATGAAGAAACTATACATTAATGCTCCTATCATGTTCTTAGCAACATCTTGACTACAACAACTTTGGGAAATTCAATTTCCTTGTCTCCTGACATGTATCAATATAATTATATCTTTGAGCCCCAGCGTAATGACATGCTTACATTATGGTTTACTTACTTAGATTATTAGAAAACCTTAAAAACAATAATAAGGACTCGAGAGGATTATATCAGGCAAGTAGTGATGGGGACATCAATAAAAAAATCTACGAGATGTTGACATGTATGTACAGCCACATTTTACATACATTCAGTAAAAATACTGAAACAACAATAAAAAAAATAAGGTCACATTTCTAAAATGTTCTAACACTGGGCTACATCCCAACCCTTTTAAGTAATATTTCACTTGACATGGGGGGGGGGTCTCTCTAAGTTACCCAGGCTACCCTTGAACTCACTATGAATTCCAAGCCACTCTTGAACTCATTCTCTAGTACCACCTGGTCTTAAACTTGAGGACCCTCCTATCTTAGCCACCTGAGGTTACTAGCCTGCACTAAACCCTGCCAATTGTCTTAGTCAGGGTTTGTATTCCTGCACAAACCATCATGACCAAGAAACAAATTGGGGAGGAAAGGGTTTATTCAGCTTATAGTTGCACATTGCTGTTCATCACCAAAGTAAGTCAGAACAGGAACTCACACTGGGCAGGAATTTGGAGGCAAGAGCTGATGCAGAGGCCATGGAGGGATGCTGCTGACTGGCTTGCTTCTCTTGGCTTACTCGGCTTGCTTTCTTATAGAACTCAGGACTCCCAGCCCAGGGATGGCGACACCCACAATGGGCTGGGCCCTCCCTCCTTGATCACTAATTGAGAAAATGCTTAACAAGTAGATCTCATGGAGGCATTTCCTCAAGGGAGGCTCCTTTCTCTGTGATAACTCCAGCTTGTGTAAAATTGACATACAAACCCAGCCAGAATACCAATCTTGAACATAGGTTTGGATGTGGCCAAGATGGTATCGACATACATATTTTCACTAAATGGATGCTTAACCTTTCATTACATGTTTCCCATGCAATGAAAGGAGCTAATGAGCAATTCTTCTCAAAGACCTTCTGTTCACTGTGGAACCGAGTAACAAAGTAAACACTGAGGTGGGAATTATGTCAGGTAAGGAATTAGAAATTGAAAGAAGGCACTTACACACAAAATGTTAATGTTCTAAAATAGTATATTTTCTTGTTAAAATATATAAACTAATTATTCAAGTTTTCATCGATGAGCTTTTCTTACGTGAGCAACTAGGTGACCTTAGCCCTGGGAGAGGACTTGAAGGAGGCCGGATGAGTCAGTAATTCCTTAGTACACAGTTAATACACTGCTCTAAAATTCTGACCTTCCAGAAGGATATGACTTTGGTTCTGAGAGATTTTAATATCAAAAATAGGCTACTTGATCAGGGAATTGGTTAGAGAAACAGTACCAGTATGATGTGTTCAGCAATAAAGTGCCTCAGAGCACCCTAGTGACCTAATAGAGTTAATTCATCCTTTAAGCAGCTTTGGGAGACAATCTGGGTCACATCAAGTTAGGTGTATTAAAAGATTCTAAATTCAAGATTGATCAGTAAGAAATGTGCCACAGGTATGTAATATTCATGTTAGAAAATCCAGGATACATGAAGCTGTCCCATAAAACACCAGATAAATAGAATTGGTCAAAATAACTCAAGTATTATTTTGTCTCACAAATGAGAAGACCACTAATCAATAGATATTCCTGTGAATAATCAGCTGTAGATAGAGTTGAAACTGTAGATAATCAACAGAAATACCTGATACTGTTTTTTTTATTATTTAGTTTTATTTTACTTTTATTTATTTTTTTGAAGGGGCAACTAAACCTGGGTGTCTTAGTTTCTCCTTGCTGTGATTAATATTGTGACAAGTCTAACCCAGGAGAGAAAGGATTTGCTCTGGTTCATAGGTCAAGAGTAGGGGTGGGGTGGCAAAAGGGCAGGGGTGGGGGGTGCAGTTCAGCAGGCGTTCCAAGCATCTGGCTATGAAGTATCCACCATGAACTCATGCCTCTGCTTGTGTCTCTTTCATCTCTTACCCAGTCCAGGAATGGTGCCACCTACAGGGGTTGAGCCTGCTCACCCTAATTAACATAGCCAAAATAATTGTCCATTGGCACCACCAGAGGCCCATCTCCTAGGTGAATTTTCGACTCTGTCAAGTGTCCAGTCAACACTGACCATTCTGGTGAATGAGAGCATTTGTTTTGATTGTCTGTTTCTGTTGCTACTGTTGCTTTAGTCTACTGAAGAGTTTGTAGATTTCTTCAGTGAACTGAAGATCATAATGTCAGATTCCCATGGGATATTCTCTTTATTTTATTATCTTGTGCTGTGAAAAAAATACGTCAATAAAAACAACATGGTATGCGTGTGAGTCGGGGGCATTGACTCTTCTTCCAGAGAATCTGGGTTCAATTCCCAGCACCCACATGGCAGCTCACAACTGTCTATAACTCCAGTATCTGACACCCTCACACAGATGTGTGTGTAAGCGAAACACCAAGGCACATTAAATGAAAATTAAAAGAAGTAACACTAGAGAGAAAGGGTTTATTCTGATCGCAACTAGAGGTCACAGCCATCGCTGCAGGGAGCTCAAGGGAGCAGGAACTTAGGGTTGTTAGTTAAGTTGCAGCCATAGTCATGAGCAGGCAGCAGTGTTGCAGGCAGCAATGTAGCAATGCACGCCGGTGTCACCTGCTCTCCCTTTCACATTTGGCCCAGGGCCCATCCCATAAAATGGTACCTGCCACACTCAGGGTAGGTCTTTCCATCTCAATAAACACGATTAATACAATCTCTCTTAAACATTTTCTCATTGAAACTCGCCCCACCCCAACTCCAGGTGATCCTAGGTTGTTGACAAATGAAACCATCACAGATATCATGCAAAGGTTTGTTTAAAATGTTAACATTTCCTTCTACCATGTAAACCCAGTCTTTTTTGAGTTACCCTTTTTGCACTTCTCATAAAGAATTCAGTCAAACAGCGTTGCTGCAGAATGCTCACAGAGAGCACTGAGATCAGTGGAGCCTTCTGCCTAGTGCTACCAAGATGTTGAAGTTACAGGTAAAGCCCCGGATGAATGAATGTCAGTAGGAAACTATATATTCAGGCCCTCTTTCTGTCTCTAGCTTTCATTAGCCCAAAACTCGCTATTATAGCACTGTTCCTCCACAGCCCAAGCTCTGTAATCAATTAAATCATATTAGAATGCAGTGTCTAGTGTGTAGGAGAGGCAGGCCTTCCTGCCTGTTATTGCTGACAACAGAGCCAATGGACAGTGGTCTGACATATAATTTCCCCAGCTGGAATGGCATCTGTGGATTTGCTCTCAGCAATTACTAGTAACAACTCCACTGATCCCCGTTCTTTCTACTTTTGGAAAACCAGCTGCGCTTATTCTTCAGATTGGCTCCTGGGGGCATTTCCACCACAGAGAGAGGGCTTGCAGTTTTCTTTATAAGGGGGGGGGGGAGATGCTAATTAGCATAAAATCTGAATTGCAGGGAGAAAGTTTATAATTTTTTCTAGGGTATGTTATTTTTCCCCTCTTTATTTTGTAGCAATGGAAAATGTTTTAAGATATTGCAATGTTTTTTTTCTCTAAAGCAAACCTCAAAAATGTGTATGCATATGTCTGTGTCTCTCTCTGTGTGTGTCTGTGTGTCTTGTGTGTTTGTATGTATGTCTCTGTGTGTATCTGAGTCTCTCTCCCCCTCTCTCTTTTTCCCTTCCTCCCTCTCTCTTTCTCCCTCTCTCTCTCTCTCTCTCTCTCTCTCTCTCTCTCTCTCTCTCTCTGTGTGTGTATGAACAATCACTCAACTTGTGCAGGTGCCTTGTGGATGTCAGAAGTTAATACAAAGTGTCATTTTCAATTATACCTTCATCCTATTTTTTGAGAAAATGCCCTGGAATTGTACACTTTAAAAGGGTTAAAAAGCATATGGGGCCTGGGTGTGTAACTCAGAAGTATAATATTTGTTTAGAATGTGAGAAGCCCTAAGTTCAATCCCCAGCATCATACACACAAAAAATGATAAATGTATGGAGCATATGTATATACACACATGCACACAAACACACCACCATGATTTAAAAAAATTAAAACAAAAAACTTGAAAACTCAACCCCCCTCAAAACAAAACAAAACAAACAAACAAACAAACAAACAAAAAACAAAATCAAAAAACCAAAAACCTGCTGGGATAGAAACCAGAGCAAGCTTTACCAAAAACAATCATGAGACAGCAAATCTCTCAAGCTAGCTAACAACAGCTTCCTAATGAAACCCAGGGCTCCTCTGTGCACCGGGCTTGACTATGGCCCCAACACAGCAACAGCAGACAGTGAACTACTCAAATTGGTTCGAGGGAGCCTGGAGCGGAAAGAAGCAAGGAAAGCATGATTTCATGTTTATGCTGAAGATCACAGTGAACCAACTAGCCAAGTCCCAGGCCATGTGCTGGGGACAGGTAGACACCAGCTACCAGGATAGAACAAATCTAACAGTTATTAATGGATTTATATATCTGAATTAAGCTGTCAAACCTAGAAAAACACATACTGGATGTGCTATCAAATTAAATCATTGCAGAGAATTTCACATGGCGTGAGTGTTTTAGGTTACAGATCATTTCTGCACTTAAGACATCTAATTAACACTCATTCACAATTAAATGATGACACATTACCATATACATAGTCCTTACCAGAGTATAATCATTTGCAGGTGAACAGTGACATATTTCAACACTGCCTTCAGGCCTGAGGTGTTTGTGGTGATGACAGGTTGGGTGTTCTTTGTTGTTAGTCCCTGTGACTTTGGCACTCTAAGGTTTCCTGGTCTCTAGGCCTGACACTCTATTTCCTAATTAGACCATCTCCCTAATGGCAGAATCTGTCACAACCAAAGCCTGATGCTACTGATTAACACAAAGACAATGACCTTTCCAAAGAGCCCAGGGGAGCCGTTCAAGGACCCTTTACATCTATGATGCTTCTAGCCCATTCCTAGACCCAGGTAGACATTTACGAGAAACTTTGGGATAAAGGAGTGGTGGTTACTGCTCCTGCTGACAAGTCTGATTTTTCAGAATCCTCAGTAAAACACTATTTCCAAAATGACATCTGCAGTCAATTCCAGATTTCACTGAGGCTTTTGCAAAACCATAATGTCTTTACTGCTATTAAACAACAACAAAAACCATACAGTTTGTTAAGAGTACTTGTTGCTCTTGCAGAAGACCTGTGTTCTGTTCCCAGAATCTACATGGTGGCCTGTAACTTTTGGCAGTTCCAGTTCAGGGAATCTACTGCACCCTTCTGGTTGCCACAAGAACCAGAGATACTTATGGTGCATGTCCCAACCCCCATAACACACACACACACACACACACACACACACACATGCAGGTAATACACACAAAACAAAGAAATTTAAAGCAACAAGATCAAATACACAATATTCTTAAAACAAAAACAAAGTAACAAAAATGTCATCAGACCTCTGATCACACATTTTCTATGAAGAGTTAAGCCAGTATAGCTATCAGGAATTGATCAGTTCAGTTGCCTCTGTTCGAGAATGACACTTACATTTTCAAAAAGTTACAAATCAACAGAACAGTAACTGAGGATACAGGAAAATTATATGGATCCCTGATTTTTGTGTCTGTTAATAAGGTCTTACTGGAACATGGTCACGCTCCTGTGAGTGGACTGTGGTGGCTGCTATTCTACAAGAGCAGAACTCAGCATTTACGACAGAGACCTTGAGGTTGCAAATATTTCTGGTACATTTTCCATATAATGTTTGTCAACTTCTACAGGATATTAGGTTTAAAAATGGTCACACTTGGGGGCTGGAGAGATGGCTCAGCAGTTAAGAGCACTGACTGTTCTTCCCAAAGTCTTGAGTTCAAATCCTAGCAATCACATGGTGGCTCACAACCATCTGAGATCTGATGAGATCTGATGCCCTCTTCTTGGGTGTCTGAAGACAGCTACACTGTACTTACATAATAAATAAATAAGTCTTAAAAAATAGTCATGCTTACACAACATTGATGATAAACCAAATTCTGCTTTTATTATTATTTTCTGAGATAGGGTCTGTTGATATTGGCCATTCTGGGCTTGAACTTCTTTTACAGCCACAACTTGCAGGACACCTGATGTTACTTTTTGACTTCAGCATGGCCACAGGTATGCCTACCTTCATACATACATGTGCATACATCATATGCATACATGTAAACACAGGCCTACCTTCATACATACATGTGCATACATCATATGCATACATGTAAACACAGGCCTACCTTCATACATACATGTGCATACATCATATGCATACATGTAAACACAGGCCTACCTTCATACATACGTGTGCATATATCATATGCATACATGTAAGCACAGGTCTACCTTCATACATACATATGCATACATCATATGCATACATGTAAACACAGGCCTACCTTCATACATACATGTGCATACATCATATGTATACATGTAAACACAGGCCTACCTTCATACAGACATGTACATACATCATATGCATACATGTAAGCACAAGCCTACCTTCATACATACATGTGCATACATCATATGCATACGTGCAAGCACAGACCTACCTTCATACAGACATGTACATACATAATATGCATACATGCAAGCACAGGCATACTCACTTGCATATATTCAAGCACAGGCATACTCACTTGCATACATACAAGTACATAAATCACACACACACACACACACACACACACACACACACAGTAGAAACAACAGTATTCAGACATTCACTCTTCAGCCCTTTTATCTACTGGTGGTGACACTCCAGCTTATGAGTATCAGCCATCACTCAGAGTTCAGAGTGTGGCACGCTCCCGCTAAGAAAACAAGCTCCTTTAGGGAAACAGGAAACAAATGTTTTCAATTATATATATATTATATTATATATGTATATATATATATTTAAATTTACATGGCCTGACATTTTCCCACGCGTAGATCAGAAGATTCATGTGAAAAGGTAAACAAGATCTCTTAGAAAAGCTAAGGAACGATTAATCTAACAACGGGCATCATCCTCAGGATCACACTAAGAGCATCTTAATAAGAAATTTCCAAAGAGTACACATGGAGTTACCCATGGCTCCAGCCGCATAGGCAGCAGAGGATGGCCTTGTTGGACATCAAAAGGAGGAGAGGCCCTTGGTTTTGGAAAAGCTCCATGCTGCAGTATAGGGGAATACCAGGACAGGGAAGCTGGAGAGAGTTGATTGGGGAACAGGAGAGGGAAGATGGCTTATGAGATTTTGGGGGAGGGGACCAGGAAAGGGGACAACATTTGAAAGGTAAATAAAAAATATATCTAAAAAAAAAAAAGAAATCTCTCTCCTTATGGCATTCAGGCCAGAGAAGCTGGACAAAATAGAACAGAATGAAACACTTTGAAACATGCACCCCAGTCACCTTTGGTCTCTGCACCAGTGAAATGCTGTTTACTGTAACAGACACCTAAGACAAGCTCATCTCTCAAAGAATAAGGGTTTATTTGGGCTCACCATTTTGAAAGTTTCACTCAAAGATACCCATAGATTTCATTGGTTCAGGCCTGTAGTGGCCAAGTCCACAGACATGGAGAGGATATGCAGGCAGCTCCAGGAAAGAAAATTACAAAGAGGCTGAGTCCGCTGTCCTATAATTCCTACCTGAATACACCCCCAGTGATTTACAATGCCTCCCCCAAATGCAAATCAAAACAACCCTGAGATTTCACCTCACACCAGTCAGAATGACTAAGATTAAAAACTCAGGAGCCAGCAGGTGTTGGCAAGGATGTGGAGAAAGAAGACACTCCTCTACTGCTGGTGGAGTTGCAAATTGGTACAACCACTCTGAAAATCAGTCTGGCGGTTCCTCCGAAAACTGGGCACATCACTTCTGGAGGATCCTGCTAAACCACTCCTGGGCATATACCCAGAGGATTCCCCAGCATGTAATAAGGATATATGCTCCACTATGTTCATAGCAGCCCTATTTATAATAGCCAGAAGCTAGAAAGAACCCAGGTATCCCTCAACAGAAGAATGGATGCAGAAAATGTGGTATATATACACAATGGAGTACTATTCAGTCATTAGAAACAATGAATTCATGAAATTCTTAGGCAAATGGATGGAGCTGGAGACCATCATACTAAGTGAGGTAACCCAGTCTCAAAAGATCAATCATGGTATGCACTCACTAATAAGTGGATATTAACCTAGAAAACTGGAATACCCAAAATATAATCCACACATCAAATGATGTCCAAGAAGAATGGAGAAGTGGCCCCTGGTTATGGAAAGACTCAGTGTAACAGTATAGGGTAATACCAGAACAGGGAAGTGGGAAGGGGTGGATGGGGGAACAGAGGGAAGGATAAGGGCTTATGGGACTTTCAGGGAGTGGGGAGCCAGAAAAGGGGAAATCATTTGAAATGTAAATAAAAATATATCGAATAAAAAAATAAAATAAAATGCCTCCCCCTTGACTCCACCTCTTAGTTCTTTCTTTTCTTACCATAATGCCAATTTAAAGACCAAACCTTTATCACACTGGCCTTCGGGGCCATTCCTTAGCAAAACCAAAACAATCTTCTCTTTTTCTTCTAATTTTTATCATTCTGACTCTTGAAGAAAAGTTTGTCAGCTATTTATTACTAAGTGTGTGTGTGTGTGTGTGTGTGTGTCTGTGCACAGTATATGCATGTATACAAATATGATCACCTGTGCTAATACATGTATAGGCAGCTTGATATCATGTGTCTTCTTCAATTGCTTGCCTCTCCAATTTATTTTTGACACTGAGTTTCCCAGTGAATATGGGGCTCACCATTTCAAATAGATAGGCTAGCCAGAAAGCCTCAGGGATCCATCTGTCTCTGCCTCCCAGCACTGGCGTGACAGGATCATGTACCACATCTGGCTTTTACATGGATGGCAGCAATCACTTTACCCAATGAGCCATCTTCCCAGCCCTTATCTTGTTTGGCTATAACCATGCAATAAATATACAGTCTGGTACTTCTTAGTTGGGTGGCATTGGCCAGGTTATGTAACAGCTGTAAGGCTGTTTAAGATGGAAAATAACTAAGAGATAGTACCCAGAGACAAAGATTGTAAATAACACATGTAAGGACCATCCTGGTAATGTGAACACTCAATTATGTGCTGTTTTATTTATACTACTTATTTTATTGTTATTGCACAGAACATGAATTCTCAGTAAAAACAGGCTACTAAGCTACTTCATAGAATAAGGAAAACCTGCATTAGTAGGTAACAAAGGTCATTGAAGGATTATTCAGATCCTACTTTTTCTAAGTGGCTCTCAGTGGGCACCCGGAGTGAGCACACCAGCAGATTGTGAGCTATCGAGTAGGTCCTCTGAGGAACTCTGGAGGGTCTGATGCCAGGCGTCATGAGATGGCATTGGTCGGTGAAGTGGAGACCTTTAGCAGTCACTTCCATCAGGACTTGGGAGATGGGAAGGGGACAGAGGAAGGAGACTTGCTCTGAGCTCTAAGATCTATTCAGCAGCTGCTCCATCGCACATACATAGCAGTGGGCTGGGCTAGACAACAGCAGCCTGAGTGAAAGAGGATGACTATACTGGAGTTTGAAAGCTTCTGATAGTGGACTGGAAAAGCAGCACAGTGTTCAATTAGAAAGCCTGGTTTCCCGGAGCTGAGAATGTGCAACTCTAAGGTGACGGCATTTTCTGAGACTATAAAGACATGGAAATCAACCTTCTCTCTACTACCACCACATATAAAATATGAATAAATAAATGCATACTATTCAGGCTGCAGTATCAACTTTTATTGGTTGGTACTGCCTCTACCTCAGCCTGCAAGGCTCTTGTCCCCAGCAAACATTTTCTCTTATTCACCCAAAGCCAGCCCTTCTGTGCTCTGCTTCCAAAGGCAACACAGTTCTATCCGAAATTTCTTCAGCCACTACCTCCTCCTCAAGTTTTCTCTACCTCTCTGGAAATCTCAGAAAGCACAAGTTATTTCTCAAGTCTTCCTCTTCTCATCTACCTAGATGCTATAGCTAAGATCTTAAATGTCACTCCAAGACCATGGGCTAACAGCTTAGATCCCGCTTGACATCACCATGGGGGGAGGGGTGGGAAGCTGAAGAGGTGGAGCCTAGAGGTTATTTCTAAGTCTTCAGGAGCATGGCTTCTAAGGGAATGGGAGTTCTCAGGCTCCCTCCTCCTTTTTCAAAAGTGGTCATGAGGTAAATGAGTCTCTTTCACAGTGTGCTCCTTCTGTGATACATTGTACTGCCACAGTCCCAAAACATTGGGACTAAAACCCAATGGCTAGCTGGAACTTAACTGTGGGGCAGAATAGTCATAGTACTTTGAGAGGCAAGGCCTCACCACAGAACACTCTTCAGACTGGAATTCAGTATGTAGACTCACAGAAACTTGCCTGCTTTCTGTCTCTGGAGTCCTGGGTTTAAGGACAAGAATCACTGTGATTGTCTCATTACCTTCTTTATAAGTTGACTTATCACACATATTTGTTACAGTCACTGAAAGCTGAGACCTATTTACTATGGCCTTCTGGATAACTTATATAGCCTTTCCAACGTGAATCACAATATTTGTCATTATATTTGGTGTCTGTCTAGCTTTAATCACATCATACCCTGAGACCCATCCACAGGTATGATCATCAGTGTAGCATGCAGTGAGAAGGAGAGAGGCTAGTTTATCTGTTTTACATTTGGTTGGGTTCCTTTACACAGGTTTTCACAATTTCCACACAACTTTGATCTTGTTTCTATATCTTTACACAGGATCATTTTGGAAAGACAGTAGTACAAGTCTAGGCCAAAGACACATGGGCTTCAGAAGAGATCTACTCAAAAAAAAAATAGTTCTTTCCAAATAAATACTATGTAATCACTATATTACCCTGTTCTCTGAAAAAAAAAAAAACCCAACCCAACTGAACCAAACCAAAACCCCATGGGTTTAAAAGGCTGAGTTAAATATACTAATATCAAAGACGAGAGAGAAAACTGAACAATGAACAGGCGTTATGAAGAGAGTGGCATGCAGTAACAGAGGACTGGGATTTAATAGCCAAGTGGCCCACATTTCAGTCCCGATTCTACAACTATAGAAGCTCACTTCTGTCATTCTCTAAATCTTATAGTGTTTATACGCAATTTTTCATGAGAATATTATTTTGAATAATTAATGTATGCAAATACTATTGTAGACCTCATAATAATATTCAGCAAATAGTAGCTGATATTCCCAATGTCATCAGCATCAACAAACACCCTTTCTTTCCCAGCAGGCTGAGGTCTTACAATCTCAATCACCATTAACACCCATTCAGAGCAGGCTCAAATCTTGAATCAGCTGCTTTTCTATTGCTCAGACAAAATATCTCCATTAAAAACAGCTTAATGGAGAGAGATGGTTTATTTTAGCTTATAGTTCTAGAGGGACACTGTCCTCCATGGCAGGGAAGACACTGTAGTGGGCAGAGAAGAAATGGTGGCAGAAACCGAAAGCTGGCTGGTCACACTGCATCCACATTCAGAAAGTAGAAAGTGAAGAGGAAGTGAGACCAGGCTATAGAGCCTCAAGGCCCACTCCCAGTGACCTACTTCCTCCAGGGAGGGTACATTTCCTTAAGATTTCTCAGCCTTCCAAACAGTGCCCCCTGCTGGGAACCATATGTTCAAAACCATGGACTGTGTATGGTATTTCACATTCAACTACAATGGAAAACAACCCTGCTTATCATTAGTTGTGACCAACAAGAGTTGCCAGGAAGATACATGAATGGAGGATTGTTGCTATCCTGCAGTGGCAGAATACTTGCTCAGCAAGTGGAAGGACAATTCTCAGAACTGTAAAACAACAGCAACAACTAGACATACACACAATCATCTTCCGTATACATGTTAGCCCAAGAACGAGGCAGGAGAAAGCACCAGGGCTTCATAGTAGGCATTCAACAAATGCCTGCTGAATGGAAAAATGAAATGGAAAGGTCAGGTGTCCCCTGTCATCACAGATGACAAGAGCCTTCCCAGAGAGGATGTCTTGCCTTTGCATTTGTAATTTTCCATTCCACTGGATGCAAGGTGTCCTTTGGATGTGCCCCTTTGATGCTATTAACATTGAGAGTCCTCAAGGACAGTTGTACAGATGTTCAACTAATGACGTCGTTCTCTGGCTTCTAAGAAAGAGATGGCAGCTGCAGGGAGGGTGAAGACCCTGCTGGTGAGCTCCTTTCTCTGGTGATTACAGTACAAGAAAGACGGTTCTCTGGGGAGCACTCAGGAGCTAGGACATTTTGAACTGTCATTTGACAAAATCAAATTGGAATTGGTATAGTGTTCATTTAATGAAATGCCTATCTGGTTCATTATGGCAGAAGTGAACACTAATACAGTCTACTGAAAGTCTGCCTAAGAGACATCCCTACTGGTTGTGATGTTCAGCCAACAAAAAACCAACACCCCTGCAATGTCAGATGCTCTGGCAATGTGTGCATCTAAAATGGTGACTGTGATAGTAGTCAAGTGACTTATGTGCTTAGTATCTCACAAAGGACTGCACATTTCTTAGTGTTCTATTTTCTGTATTGAACACACACACACACACACACACACGCACACAATCACTTCTTATAACTGCCAGTGCTGGCTTAGTGTCATCCTTTAACACAACATGACAAGGAAACTCACAAAATAGTTATTTCAAATGTAGCATTTAGAAACACCCTTTCTGTGGCAGCCACCATGCCACAGAAGAACAGCAGCCATGGCTCAAAGCTAAGCCCAGGGTTGTTGGCCTTGACAAGAGCCTCAAGGCACAAAAGACAGTAAACAAGCTCAGACACAGTCAGTACACAGGTGTCTTACCAAACCCACCAAACCTGTGCAGGCATCATTCAAGAGGTACACAGCTCCACTCCCTATAAGCAAGTACCATGGGATGACTCAAGGTCTCCAAGGACAAGCCGGTGTCCCAGCTCAACCTGGAGAGGGTAGGGACACAAATCTGTGCGGAGAGGACACCAGGTGAACTAAGTACTGCTGATCTTGAGAAGACCTGTGGCTAAGACAGATGGAGCTTACTCCACCCATCTCCTCTTAATAAATCTTTATACCACAAAATATACAAGGTATTCCTTTGAAATAGAGCAAGTTTTAGTGTGTTTCTTACTGATGTACAGTCATCATCTGTGCTGAATAGTTCTCTGATAGTTTCAGATGTACATACGGTGCATCCAATGTACTCTCATTCCGCCAGTCTCCCATCTCCCTCCCACCCCATCAATCCCCACTCTTCTTGACTGGTTCTGTTGCCATAATGAGTTTTGCTTGTTTTGTGATCCACACGTTTTACTCAGTATCATTTGTTTGGCCATGAGTTTGGGCCCTGCTGGACTCATTGTTTGGTATACAACTGAAGAAAGTGACTATCTTTTCCTAAGAATCTATCAGTGACTAATACTTCAGCAGTATAACAATCCTCTCTAAAGGGTTCAGTCTTGTGCAGAACCAGAGCAGGAAACCACACAGCTGACATAAAATCATGTTTGCAATGACCTTCATAAAACCTCACCCTATCTTTTAGCTCTCATATTCTTTCCACATCTTCTCTAATGCTCCCAGGTCTTAGAAAATATGGAATAAATGTACTGTTTAGAGCTGAGTACTCAATCATCACGTATTCTATGCATCATGAGTAGCCTTGACTGCGATGAGACTTTTCTTATTAAGGATATGATTAACATTTGTATGTTGTCACTGGGGTAGCCAGTGAGAGGCAGAAGTGTCCATATGTATCTCTCATTTAAAATAAGAAGGTCTCTAGAGGAAAACAATTACCTTTCCACATAAATGAAAGCCCTGCCCTGCTATGGACATATTAAGAAAAGCACCAGAGGGTTAGGGATATAGTTGTGTCAGACAGAGTGCTTGCTGTGTGCTCATGAGGACTTGAGCAAACCCCCAGAATCCACATAAAGAGACACATATGTAGGCCTTTTTTTTTTTTTTTTTTTTTTTTTTTTTTTTTTTTTTTTTACAAAACCTACTCTTATTAAAGGTTTTTAAATGCTTTAACCTCCCTTCTATCCCACCACCCACAAGAGTTAGTGGAAAAGAAAGATTATTAGGATCCGGGAGAAATTGTTCTTTGGTGCAAATCCAATTGGCATTGTCAGAAAAATCAGTAGTTTGGTTCACAGGAATTAGCAGCAGTAACTCAGTCCACTTGCAAACACTTCATGAATATACCAGCAGTCCGGTTCAGTAGTGCCAGGATAGCAAACATGAATCAGTAGTGGTGGCGCAATCCAGCAGAAACAGCCAGGCCCCTGATGAAGATGAATTGCAGTGAGTCAGCAGGAGTGATTAGGACCAGCAGGAACACCTGTGAAAGTTCTCTGCTGTGCCTCTCCCAATGAAGTGAAAATCAGTGAAGATGAAGAGGAGAGACCAATAGAGCATTGCAAAGCTAGCTATGCAAGCCTGCTATCCATTGGGTCCTATTTATACTCCCTCCAAATATCGCATGCCATCTCATGGGTTTTGCCTCACCACGGGAGTTCGCAGAAGTAATAAGAAGCTACCAGATCATCACCAGAAGCTTTTTGGTGCATTTCTTTCTATAAAGTCACAAGAAACAATGATCATGAAGGAATGTCAAGGTGTACCAATTCCATCCAGCAAAGCCCATTGTCTGTTGGGTTCTTATTAGCATCATGCAACCTTTTAGGTGTTTGCTTTAGCAAAACTTCTTTTCACCTGCATTTGCTTCAGGAAAACACTCCTTTCATGTCTGCCCCAGCAAAACATCATATGACATAACTGATTTTCAAAGAAAACCATATATTTTCACTTTACTTGTGTGTGTGTGTGCATGCTTCTTTTTTTTAACAAGTTTTTTATTATAATTTTTTATTTTCTGTTTATTCTATGTTTACATTCCAACATGATTTTCCCTTTCCCGGTTCCCCCCTCCCCATAAGTTCCCTAAGCCCTCTTCCCTCTGCCCATTCTCCTATCAACCCCCTCCTACTTCTCTGTCCTGGTACTCCCCTACAATGCTGGAACATGCCTTTTCAGGATCCCGGACCTCTCCTTCCTTCTTCTTGGGAGTCATTTGATATGTGAGTTGCTCCAGTATGTTCATAGCAGCCCTATTTATAATAGCCAGAAGCTGGAGAAAACCCAGATGTCTCTCAATGGCGGAATGGATACAGAAACTGTGGTATATTTACCCAAGACACAATTCACAAGCATGCTTCTAATGCCAGTGCCAAGGAGGCAGAAAGATGGACATTACCTGGGGTTCTCAGGCCAGACTAATCTAATCTGTCAGTTCCAGTTTCAGTGAAAGACCCTGACTCAAAAAAAGTAAGCTAGAGAGAAAGGTATCTGGTACTGACCTCTGCTCTCTACAGGCACACATACACACACACACACACACACACACACACACGCGCGCGCGCGCATATATACACACAAACTTCTCTTCATACAAATACTAGCACCTTATACTTCTACTTCATGAACATGCAGAATATAGGATGTATTAAATTCTCAAAAAACAATGAACAGTCAGCACAAGGAATGAGAAGTAGCAAGCAATGTTTTATTCATGGGTATAAAATAGAAAAAGTATTTTTGAAGTATAACAAGTAAAAAATATTTTTACATTTTAATATTTAAAATTTTAACTTCAGTAGCATAAGTCTGGCATTTTTTAAAATATAAATTCTAAAAGAAATGCCAGATGCCCAGTTTAAAAGTATGACATATGTCTGACTGTATAAAACAAACGCACTCAAATTTCTTAGCTCCATGAATTCTTTTGTTTGACTTTCAGGGACTTTACCAATTGAATAATTAAAGTAAAAATAACTGAAATGAAAATCAATTCACAGAGTCTCTACACTTCAAAGAGATGTGATTGTCCTCCCTGAGGTCATGTCAACTGAGGTCAGCACTCTCTTTATATATCAATGTGCTGGTTTTATAACTGTGTAACACAGGTGCAGTGAAGGTTCTGTAACTGTGTAACACAGGTGCAGTGTTGGTTCTGTAACTGTGTAACACAGGTGCAGTGTTGGTTCTGTAACTGTGTAACACAGGTGCAGAGTTGGTTCTATAACTGTGTAACATGAGAACAGGCTTTAATTCCTTCTCCTTCATTATAACCAGAGCATATGGTTTCTCAAATTATGTAAAACGTGCAAATTATTCATGAGAAACTGGTTCCTGTGCATAATCATGCAACAGGTGTCTATTTTAAACACACTAGGGCTAACTAATGAATGCTTGTATTCCTAAAATATTCTTTGGGATGTATTCTAGGAAATCATTTTTTAAGACATCCAGGGAATTTATTAGAAAACAATAAAAACCTGGAACTCATTTTCAGGAATGCTCTCTTTGCAATGCTGACAGCATTCCTCAATATATATATTTTCCTGTGCCAGGGAAATGGCTCAGTGGATTCAATGCTAGCTGTACAAACATGAGGAGCTGAGCTCAGATTGCCAGCATCCATGTAAGAAAAAAACAAAATTATCCACTGTAGAAATCAGCAGGGCAATTCCTTAGAAAACTTAAAATAGATACACCATGACCAAATTCTACCAGTGCTGGGAACATACCCAGTGAACTTCATTCCCTGCTATAGGCACATACACTCATCCATGTTCATGGCTGTTCTATTCACAATGTCTATAGAAACAACATACCCATAAAACGATAAATTGATAATGGAAATGAAGTAGCTATATACAAAGGGATTTTATTCAGCTGTAAACAAAAATGATATGGTGGAATTTTCAGGCAAACTGATGGAGCAGGAAGACATCATACTGAGTGACGAACCTACACACACACACACACAAACAAACAAACAATGCATATTCTCACACATGTGGAAATTAGTTATTTGTAGAACTTTAATCTGGAGTATCTATAGAGTCTATGGGACTAGAAAGAGACGATTGGTTGGAGAAGGAAGAAAGAGTTTAAGAGAGCTAGAATAGAATAACACAGGTGATAGTAAATAGGGAAAAGAGTAATAATGGGGAGCAGATGTCAGAGGAGGGCAGGGGAGAGGCACCCAAAAGGATGAGAGTCAAAGATACCATATCAGAGCCTACTATTTTTTAAACACACACACACACAAGAATTACCTTACAGATATCATAGAAACTGCAGGTTGCCAAATAAAAAGCTCAGTGGCAGATATGGGTAGAAAATCTCCCTTTCAGTTGTTGGTAGACATTGCTTTAAAGACCACAAAACAATATAGGCTGTTGCTCTTGGTCGCTCACCAGAGCTTGATGGTGAGACAATCTTGCTACAGATACTATATCCATTGGTCGCATTGAGAAATCACATTAGTACTGACCAGAAAACTTCCTCTCTGGTGGCTAACACCCCAAAGGTGTTAAATAGGCTACCGAGAGGAAAAAGTATCAGCTGGCTTACTTAGTTGTGAATCCTGTGAACTATAATAATAGGTACCGTGGCAATATATGCACACTGGTGCAATTGTGGTATGAATGTGTTCTGGCTTGCCTATTTGTTTATTCTTAGCTAGCTTTTTTTTTAAAAAAATAAATCCCAGGACCACCTACCTGCCTGAGGAATACTGTGGTACCCATAGTGTGATGAGCCCTTCTACAACAATTAGTAATTGAATAATCCCTCATAGGCATGCCCACTAACTAACCTGATTGTGTAATGCCTCAATTGATTCTCTTCTCCAATGACTCCAGGCTATGTAAGGTTGACAATTAAGGATAACCAAAGTAAGGCTAATCAATTGTTTTCTGATTGGATTAAAGGCCCATTCCACAGAAGAAAACACCTGCCTGATACCAGGCATGCACAAACAAGAACTCATGTTGGGGAACTCACAAGACCCAGGTGTAAACTGCACTATTGTTATTCTACTAAATGGACACACTATCAAAGTTCTCTCTACATACATGTCTCTCCCCAAAGATTAGTGCAGCTCTCAGACCTAGTTAGAGACGTTTCTCCTTTGCAGGCATCGGCAGCTCAATCGCAGATGCTCACAGCCGCTCAAAGTACAGAGAATAAATATCAGTGGAGTGTTTAGCCACAAACTGGACACCTGTATCACATGCCCGCTCTAAAGGCTCAGGTGGAAGTGGGGTATAAAGACTATAATAGTCAGACGTCATGGAGGACTAGAGCAAAACTGCGTCTTCTGGACATGACCGAAGAGCATTTGCACCTATGAACTTCCAGAAGTGTGCTTAGCGGCACAGCATCTGCACAAGATCAAGCCACTCAACATTTCGACATGGAGTGGGAGGGGTTCGTGAGCTGCCATTCCTAAGGAGGTATAGACAGCTTCTCAGGAAGAGTCAGTTTTCTTTAAGGGTGTGGATTCTGGAAGGGTGACCATAATGCAAAGGATGACCTCATACCTAGAAGTATGTGAGCAGCCAAACAAGAGCTGATGGGGTTAAAAAGACGAGGACGTAAGTGAATAGGAATAGGAGATAAGGGTGAATGCATCCAGGAAGACTTGAGGGCAAGATTGGATTCTGAGCACCAAACTCAGGTCATTGGGCTTGGTGTCAAGCACCTTTACCTTCTGACCTGTGTTGTTAGCCCAGGACTTGTTGTCCATGGAGTATGACCAGAAAGCTAAAATGCATTCTGTTTAGGTTTGGGGTTTGGTTTGTTTATTTATGTTTTTTAAAAAAAAAGGTCTTTCCATATAGTTTAGGCTGTCTTGAAACCACCTTGCAGACCAGGCCGGCATTGAATTCACTGACATTCCACCTTTCTTTAGGGAACTGGGATTCAAGGTCTGCACTACCATGCCTGGCTTTGAATTCATTCCTTAACTTATTCATTCAAAAAACTTATTTTTAAATTAAAATTATAGATTTACTTAATTTTATGTGTATGAGGGTTTTACCTGAATGTATGTATGTGTTCCACATGCAAGCCTGTATCAGAGGAGGACACTGAAGCCCCTGGAACTGGAGATATAGATAGTTGTAAGCTACCATATGATGCTAGAAATGAAACTCAGGGTCTCTGAAAGAGCAACAAGTACACTCCACAACTGAGTCATCTCTCTAGGTGTATTAATTATTATTATTATCATTATTATTTTTTTGTTTTTAAATTTTATTTTAAAATTTATTATAAAATTATCGCCAAAAGAAGCATACAACCAAATTAATCAACCTCAAAGTAAATCAGTAAATCTAGATTTGTTTTTTGATGCCTCTCCTTTGCTGTTAGGATAACTCAAAACTTATACTTATAAGAACTTACATTTCTGAAATCAGATCAAATGACCATTCTAATTTTTTTGAGACAGGGTTTATCTATGTAGCCCTCACTGTTCTGGAATTTTCTCTGTAGACCAGGCTGGCTTTGAACTCACAGAGTTCCGCCTCCCTCTGCCTCTTGAATGCTGGGATTAAAAGCATGTGACACCGCAGTCCAGGGACTATTATTTTTTAAGATATGAAGGGATAAGCAATATTATTAAATTCTAATGACATATAACACTCATAAAAATGTATGTCTTAAAGTGCCTTTGCACAGTTTGAAAAATCTGTAACTCTTACTATGTTTAGTCTCTTTTGTTTACTGATAAAACCTAGGAGGTTAAAGGATTCCCCGGCATGCAATAAAGACACATGCTCCATTATGTTCATAGCAGCCTTATTTATAATAGCCAGAAGCTGGAAAGAATCCAGATGCTCCTCAAAGGAGGAATGGATACAGAAAATGTGGTATATTTACACAATGGAATACTACTCAGCAATTAGAAACAACGAATTCACAAAATTTTTAGGCAAATGGTTTGATCTGGAAAATATCATCCTAAGTGAGGTAACCCAATCACAAAAGAATATACATGGAATGCAATCACTGATAAGTGGATATTAATTAGCCCAGAAGCCCTGAATACCCAAGGCACAAATCGCATAACAAATAACTCCAATGAAGAAGTATGGAGAAGGTCCTGATCCTGGAAAGGATTGATCTAGCATTGGAGGGGAATATAAGGACAGAGAAAAAAAGGAGGAAGGTGATTGGAGAATGGATGGAGAGAAGAAGGTTTATGGGACATATGGGGAGGGGGGATCCGGGAAAGGGGAAATCATTTGGAATGTAAACAAAGAATATAGAAAATAAAAATATTAAAAAAAAAACCTAGGAGGCTGCGTCGTGTTCATTTTCCTCTGTGTATTAATGTGGATTTTTATATAACTTAGTAGAGTGATCAAAACATCAACTTCTCCTTAGTGGTAAACTATTAAAGAGTTTTTGGTGTCTAAGGACAGCCCCATTTACAGTGCAGTTCCATAGACAACTGTGTAATCGCCAAGATCAGGACAAATCATGTAGCCAGTGATAGCTTTCACTTTAATCAGCTTCAACTATATTTAACAGATATTCTTTCACTGGAGAATCAAACCTTTTGTAAGATTCTAACTCACTTGTAGTTTATTATTCATGAGGACTTTAAGAACCATCTTTTGAGAAGATGAGGATACTGAAACACATTTGCAATCCAAGTTGAAGACAACAAATCAACGAAAGTGCAGGGAAATAGACAGTACACGTAAGTTGTGTCCAAAACATTTAAATATTTGTATTAAATCCTTTGGAAGCAAGTTGCCTTACATTTAATCACTGACAAGAACTCAAACAAAATGTTTTAAAGTGTGGAATAGATTTAAAAACAGATAGAAGGCTACTTGTCAATTAAATAGATTTTTTTTTTTAATCAGCACAGCATGTTCCATGACAGTGTCATATTCCATGAACACCATACAGATCTAAGGGTTTCCAGAAGCATCTTTATGAGAGTAGTGGACATTGCTAAGTAACTCTGCTTCCACAGATGAATTACCTTCTGGTGCCTTGCTGTTTCTTAATATAGGCCCCCAATTCCATGTAATATAATTTGGTTTCTTTTCTTTTTAACATACAAACAAATGAATAAACAACTTTTCATTGTGTTGTCCACATAGGGCTGGAATTCAGGAGTTCATGTGATCCTTTAGCCTCAGCCACCTCTGGGGAATGCAGGTCTGTGATATCATAATTAGTTTTTGTATAATCTTCAGCTAATTATTTTTTTAAAAAAGCCATCTGTTTTCTTAGTGCAGTGGGCAGCATGTAAGTCTCATAAAACAGAAGTTAGCCAGGGCCCTATGAGCTCAGTCGGTAGAGTACTGCCACTCAAGCAAGAGGAAGGAGCTCTCTCCTTAGAAGCCACATAAAGAGAACTGGGCATGTTGGACTGGTGCTGGGGAGGTAAAGATGAGTAGATCTTCATTCATTAGCTAGCTAGACTCAGTCTGTTCATGGGCAATGAGAGATCTGTCTCAAAAACAAGGTGGTGGATGGCATCTAAGGAACAAGACACAAAGTTGACCTCTGGCCTTCACAGAGACATATGGGTGCACACACACACACAGACACACACACACACACACACACACACACACACACACACACAGAGAGAGAGAGAGAGAGAGAGAGAGAGAGAGAGAGAGAGAGAGGGAGAGAGAACTTTTTTTTTTTACTTTTTTTTAATTTGATATATTTTTTATTTACATTTCAAATGATTTCCCCTTTTCTAGTTAACTAAAGAAAAACATTGGACATTGGGCCACAGAACCTTCATTTAAGATTCTGTTAAGTAGGTTAATCACACAATCTAGAGTTGTTGATCAATGCTCCTACAACTCAGAGCCAGGGAAATGATTCAATAGATGAGCATTTAGTGTGAAAGCATGAGATGTAATTGTAACTTTTATTCTCTTGAAGAAGTTGTCATTTATGAGATTTACTGCCTCCATCTGATAACCTAGGGGCTTAGTCCTGGAAGCTTCTAGCCTCTGTACAATCTAATCTAGGTCTGGAATATTTTCAGCCTCTGAGGCTTAGTGCTGAATAAGCTCCCCCTTTCTAGCTCTTTTTTTTTGCTCTGGCTGGCTCAACTGTTCTAGCTCAAACTCCTCTCTAAATTGACTGATTCAATCTGACTTCTCTCTCAGCCCCTGAATTACTCTGCTTGGACTCAAACTAACTCTGGCAATCTTCTAGCTCCTTTTCATTCTCTGGCCAATTCTATCTTCACCCGTGTCTAAGTTGTTCTCTCTTCAACCTGTCTCTGTAAGACTCTCTCAGTAAAACTGTGTCCTCCCTTTTTTCCTCTGCACTGCTCCTTAATTAGCTTCACTTTCTTCTCTCTTCTCTTGAGAGTTGGGCATATCCTATTCTGTCAAATCTTTCTCTGGTTTTATCACTTTGTCTGCCATTCTATTAAACATCACTTTCAAACTTGAGCTCTGCCTTCAACAAACTAAGTTTACCTTCATTGTTCATTGTTAGGGAATAAAAGATGTGAACCAAGGGCCTGTCTGTGTTCTACCTAGAAGGATTAAAGGTGTGTGCTAAGGGCTGAGCCACATCACAACTAGAAACACGTTTTTCAGTAAATAACACAGTTATAGGATTCACAATGATTAAATACCATGCAATAATGAAGATTTGAGTTCAAATTGCTAGCATCATATAAAAGTCAGGCAAGTTCTAGTAACAGCAGCATTGGGAGGTAGACATAGAAGATCTCAGAAGTTTCATGGTCAGCCAGTTCGGCCCACACAGCAAACTTCTCAGTAAAGATGATGTTTCAAGGCAATACAGCAATAGAGGAAGACACCCTATATCCTCATCTAGCCTCCATTTGTGTGCACACGCCCACACCCACACACATTCACACATACAACACCCACAAAAGGTTCTACAATTACATGGAGAACTATCTAACATTTTAGTGGTCCAGGTAGATGGTAAAATGACTTGACCAAGAAAGGCATATTTTAATGGGTGAAAATATTGCCCAAGAATTTCAAGGAAACTGAAGTGTTAGTTTATAAAGGGAAACTATTTTATAATTTCCTGGATCTCATTATCTCCACAAGCCAGATAAGCGGATTCTTTAAGGCTTCAACAAAGATGTGTATTTCTTTCTTGAGCTCTGTCTGTTTCAAATTACGAGTATTTTGTGTGGGAGCTGGTACAAAAATAAAAAAAAAAATCAGCCTTGAATAGTTGATACACTGGACCTTAAATAAGGAGGAATGTGGCTCTGTCAAATTTCAGGTAATGTATACCAAGAATGTCACAATGTTACACTTTATCTCAACATTCCAATACAAAGAAATACTTCAAAAGAAGGTTTTATTTTCCTATAGCCTTTTAAAAATTATGACAGAAACCTTGCCAGACATCATTGTAGTTCAAAGAGAGAATTTTTTCCAAGGAAGCCATCATGTTTAAATTAGAAATAATTTGACCAAATATGGTACAGACTTGGGGTTTCTAGAGATGAGGTTATGTATACTGTCACATGCATAGGATGTACAACCTCAGGTGTTACTTGAGGGAAACAACAACATAAAGACAGAACAAGTTGGAAAAGCCCAAATCCCCCATCCCCCATACTTATGCAGAACTGGCCATCAAATAATTGTGGCATAAAAACAAAGGAAGTTGGAATTTTTTCTTTTTCTCAAAAGCTTTAAAGCTAGTGAGAAGGCTCCATGGTCAAATGCACTTGCTGCTAAGTTTGATAACCTGAGTTTGGTCCCCTGGTCCCATGTACTGAGGGATACAACTGATGTTACAAGTCGAACTCCGACCTCTATGTGTGTACCAAGGCTGTATTTGCCACAGATAGTATTGCTTATTTAGTTAAGTAATAAACTTAACAGGAAATAAGTTAAATAAAATGTAACTAAAAGTATATCCCTTATATTCTGGTGAGAATCTCAAGGACAGAAGCAGGTGTATCTCTGAGTCTATACCAGACCAGAGGCCAGTCTGGTCTATATTCCAAGCCAGTCAAGGGTACACAGTAAGACTCTAACTTCAAAAGAGGTGGAGGAGGAAGAAGAGGGAGAGAAAAAAAGAGCAAGGAAAGGAAGGGGAGAAGGAAGAGGAAGGAGAGGAGGAGGAGGCATTGTGGGTAAGAAGTAAAAAATAAAAAATACTGAAAAAACATGGCTGGAAAGGACCCAGTTATAACAGCAGGTGAATGGGAAGCGACACTCAGTGTTCACTGACCACTAAACAAACTGGCCTAGATCTGCATGGACCTGTGGTAGTACTATTGTGGGCGTTAGGAGTAGACCTTGGTTTGGAGTTAGATCTGATAATGGCAGTGGAGCCTCCATAGTGAAATGTACTGCACAGAACTGAACTTCTAGGAATAGAATGGGACATTTTTGAGAGTATTTAAGGCTAGATTACATAAAGTTCAGGGTTACAGCCTTCAAGAGATAGGTTATCACAGTGGGTAAAAGAAGAGAGAATGGTTAAGATAAGGTTTTGGGGGGATTGCACAGGAATCCAGGGAGATGGCTGAGTTGGTAATGCGCTTCTTATGCAAACATAAGGGCAGGAGTTTGGATCACTGACACTGATGTAAATAGCTGAGCACATCTGTACCCTCAGCACTGACAGAGAGAACTCTGCATTTAGTATTTAGTACCAGGTCTAGTGAGAAACTCTATCTCAAAAAATAAGGTAGAGAACAAATAAGGAAAAAATTCTATCACCCTTTACCTCCACACCTTCACACAAGTATACAAGCACATACATGCATACACACACTTATGTCCACATGAATACACATGCACACTACACACACACACACACACACACACACTGCACAGAAGAGAAGGTCATAGAAGCATTTTCTGATACTGCTGTGCATATTGTGTATGACAGAAAATATCTCAATTAAAAGTTTTGACAGGCATGAGGAATCTATAAATAACCAGGTTATTTTTAGGCTCCCATCGACGTTTGATTGTTTTTCTTAAGCATAATTCCCATCTCTTGCCACAACTCCCTTTCCCTTCTGCCACTTTGTGTCCCTAGTCTTCTGCTTCATAATCAGTTGACTAAACTATATATAGGAAGTATTCTGAACTAAAGAATACTTTACTTGCCAAGATTATTAGCACCTTTTATGAAAATCCAGGTGTCACATTGTGGTCACAAGACTGTTTCACATAAGGAGAGAGGAAGCTCATTAGAACAAGAATTTGTTTCATTCGATGTATACTAACAGCACCTGGCACATACCAGTTTCTCGGTAAATATTTATTGACTGAAGGAAAATGCTTGTCTGTTCCCATGTACTTCCATGGGAAACTTCATTCATTAATAGCTTAAACATGTGACATTCACTACTCTGATGAAGATAATATGCTAGATATGGAGGCTTCTCCGGTTGGTAATGAGGTTGTTGCTCTCAGTGGAGCTCCTATCTGGAGCAGTAGGACTGAAAAGGCTGCTTTGAAGCCTGTTGAAGCCGTCCTACCTATCTCTGCAATGGAAGAACATTACAGACTATTTGCAAACAGCATTCAGTGATGCAAACATACCACATGGAATGTTATCATCCCAAGCAGCCTCAGACTGGTCCTGCATACACAGGCCCACTGGGTGTCTTATGAAAAGCAATGAAGATTAGACAATTATTGCATCTTAAACTTTACTTCTATTTTGCCCAAAGCCACAGAGATTTTTTTGCCTTAGGCATAACAGATAGCTTTTGTAGAAACAAAATTTCTATACAAATCAATTAAAGATTTTCTTAGACTTTTACTAAGAATGGATAAGCATTACAACCAATGGCCACATTGTGCTACATCTCACCACTAATTTGCATTTACATGCTTCCTCACAGAGACTCCGTCCATAATGATGTGATGAACTACCACACCAGCACAATTACACATTCAAATACATAGTATATGAGCAGAGTTGAGTCTGCTTGGTGTTAAGATGGGAAGGCCATCTAAGTGCATGAAAGGCTGAAGGAAAGGGGAGCTGGAGAGATGGCTCAGCTGCTATGAGCACTTGCTGTTCTTCCAAAGGACCTGGGTTTGATTCACATAATCCACATAGGCGCTCACAAACATCTATAATTCTAATTCTAAGAGATCCAATGACCTTTTAAAGCATCAAGCACATCATGGTACACAGACATGCATTCTGGCAAAACATTTGTACACATAAAATAAAATATTTTAAAATAAGATTGGATTGGAGGGTCAGGGAAGAGAATTCAAACACAATGCAACAACAAGAGCTGTGAACGTAAGTTGTTGGAGGGATTTTAAAATCAGTGGTGATGAGGGGGCACAGAGCAGGAGACGGCCTGGGAGGCAGGGGTCAGACTTCCTGTTGGATGTGTCTATAATGAGCAGGTGTAAAAGTGAATGCTCAGTAATTTTGGAAGATTTGAGTGAAGGAGGCATTAACATCTCTGAAGAAATGGGGTGGAGGCTCAGATTTCTTGTTCCAGGGGCTTCCTCCAGGAAGGAATCCTAATGTACAATACCACAGCAGCTATGGGATGGGGTGACACCTCAACAGCCACAACTCCTGAGACCTGGTGGTGCAGAAGCCCATGATTTCATGTAAACCATATAGGAATAGATGGCATTTTTTAAAATGCCTACTTTGTTTTAGGCATATTTAAAGTTCTGGGGCACTTCAGGGGAGAGACATAGGTCAATGGTAGGAAGCCTCATCAGTTGGGGGGCCACTCTGAACTTTCTGCTTGATGTTGTGAGCTGAATGTTTAGCAGAGTCGCTTCCACAGCATAGAAGAAGCATGAAAGGAGTTACATTTATTCATGTTTTATAACCATTCATATGATCTCACTTATCACCCCAAGAGTAAGCCATGCGTTAAATGGTCAGTCACTTATGAAACCCCATTTTCCAAAGGAGGTTTTGAATTTTAAAATGCTATTTTTTTCTGCTATGGTTTATATTTGGAAAAGAAAAGTTACAAGAAAAGTTTATGAAATAAAATCTCCATATTTAACAACTGCAGATCTAGAGAGATCACCATGAGGCATTTGAAGTAGGACATTAAGCACCCTGACAATCCGGAATAGTTTTGTTTTCAAAGTGACTTCTGAAGAAAGAAACCCCATGTGGCTCAAATAGTTATGTCATATTTTAATGGTCGGAACCCTGCCAGTCTGCATACACTGTGCAGCTAATGAATCTATTTTTGGAATGTTCTAGGGCAGGTACCTCTAGCTACTCATTGCCTTGTTTCTCATCTGTTCCCCATTACCCTGTTCTTGGGCCTTTGCCCTAGTATGTCATGATTCTGTCCTAAAAATGCCCCCTAGCCACCTGTAAAAGAATAAGCAAAAACAACCACAACAAAATACAAATAAGACACAATGACCTTAAGTTTCCTTCTAGCCTCTCTTGTGTCCTCAGTGGAATCCTAAACAGCTGACTAATCCACTTCCATCTGGCTTTATGCCTGAACACAAGTGTGTTAGATCAAGTGCTATTTTTCTCTCCCCAGAAGACTCCCACAGCCTTCTGACCCGGAGCACAGAAAGGTGGCTGGGGAGGACAGAATCCAGTGCGTAGCCCATGTGAGCAAGTAATGCAGGATAAAGGGTGGAAATGTAATACATCTCCAGGTCACATCACAGTGACAAAGGTTGGACAGTGCTGTTTGGGACCTCATCAAGAGTCTCATCCAGAGGCTGTGTCTGTGCGTGTCTGTGTGTGTCTGTGTATGAGAGAGAGAGAGAGAGAGAGAGAGAGAGAGAGAGAGAGAGAGAGAGAGAGAGAGAGAGAGAGAACTGGTGATGAACCAGCTCAAATTAGGAAGAAAAGCACACAAAGATCTTTAGCAAGTATTTGTTAAATGACTTGCTTCTCAGTAATATATATATATATATATTATAACATATATATATATATATATATATATATGGATGTTTTGATTCTAAGCTTTTCATACTTCATTGGACCCTCGAGGCCCACAGCAGAGTATCATCACTACTTCAGGTTTTAAGATAAGGGACTTGTTTCTTAGAGATAGTGGATAATTTGTCCATTTAACTGATCAAGCTTGCTCTAGATTAGTTTTTGCACTGCCAGGGATTGAACGGAGGCTCTTGCCTATGTGACAAATGTGTTCTGCTGCTTAGGTAGAACTCTAGACATCTGCTGATATATTTTTTTAAAGTATATTGTGTATATGGGTAGTATACATACTTGTATGGAGGTACACCTGTGTATTGCTCACTTATGAAGAACAAAGCATGATGTCAGGTGTCTTGCTAACTCTGTGTACCTTACCCCCTTAAAACAAGGTTTCTCACTAAACCTGTAGCTTGGCTGGTGTCCATCAAAATCCAGACAGGCTTCTGTCTCCATACCCTCAGTGTTGTATTTCAGGTGTGTGTGGCCACACTTGGCTTCCTATGTGGGAAATGAGGATTTGAACTCAAACTAGAATATAGACTTGTGCTATGCCCAGGAAGAACTATTATTTTGCCCTAGACATATAAAGTGTTGCTCAAAGCATTTTAACATCAAAGAAACAGATATCTATTGCTGTGGTGATAAACAGACTACACTGGTATTCTCAGATGTATGAGGTTATCAGTGAACTCTTTCTTGCCATAGAGAAGTAAAGGTTTAAGAGCTAAGCTGGAAATCAAAATTTGTATTTGCAAACTGGATTTCAATGAACCAGGAATGTCAACAGTTCCATAATCCCCAGTGTAGGGGATAGGTCTGATGTTAAGGTCCTGTTCCCCAATTGGTTTTTGACCTATTTGTAAAGAAGCTAGGGGCCAATTGCTGGGCAGAAGGAAGGAGGTGGGGCTGCTGGGTCCCTGGAGGAAGAGTGGAGAAGAGGGAGATGAAAGGAGTTTTTGCTGTGCTTTGGAGGGAGAAAAGGTGAGCAGCCATGTGAGATCTCTGGCTGACCAGCCAGAGGCCGCTTCTCCAGGTGGGATGTTAGGGTGTTGAGCTGGAACTAAAGGTAACTGAACAACTGAAGCTGAGGGCAGGTTGAGAGGTACTGAGCCAAGAGTATCTGGAAGGAACTCTAGGCATGGGAGTTTAGTAGTGCGTAGCAATTGTGCCAAGAAGGCAATTGAGCAACGCATGTGTATGTGTGTGTCTGTGTTTTTTCATTAATGGATCCAATATTCTCTGGGTGGGAGCTGGTAGCATGGTCCACCCTGAGTTTAAAGCCAGTAGCAAAACCTACACACTACACCCCAGAGCCTTACACTCTCTCCTATCAAATATTCACTTTTTTCCCACCTCCAATCAGTTCTTGATGTTTCAGCGGCCCATTTTATTTCAATGTGTATCATATACAGAATCACCATGAAGAAAGGAAAAGCGTACACTAAGAGTGACTGAGAGAGCCAGTGAAGCCAGAGGGATAGCCCATCAATTCCATCCTCACAATAGTGGAAGGAGAAATTGACTCAGAGAGTCGCCCTCTGCCACGACAAACGTATACTCACACACTCACATGCCAAATAAATAAACAAATGTAAAAAAGTAATGATCGTGAGCTAAAAACACTTGAGAAGATTCAAGTAACCAAATTTCCTTAGAGTCTATAAAATATTCAGAGTTAATGTAAAAGTTATGCACAGTTTTGAAGTTCAAATTTTCTTTTAGATATATCATCATCTAAAGTTAAAAGATAAGTCATATTATTGTCTAGGAATCACATTTTTCTGAACAAAACCACTGTAAAAGTTCTTTCAGCAACTTTTGATAAAAAGACCACACTCTCCTATTGCCAAATGACTTATTTTTACCAAGAAAAATAAGTTCATTAAAATATTCTATAATTTGGACTGGAGAGTAGCTCAGCCGGTAGAGTCCATATACAATGGACGCTGGAGCTGGAGAGGAAGAAGAAAAGGGAGAGGGAGGAAGAGGAGGGAGAGAAGAACAAGAGAAAGGAGGCAAGGAGAGGAGAAAAAATCCAGGTGTGGTGTTTTGTATTTGTGATCCATGTGCTACAGAGGCAGAGCCGGGCCATTTTCTAGAGCTTACTGACTAGCCAGCTACCCAGGAAACTCCAGGCAAATGAAAGATAAAGATATTATCTCAAAGGATAAGAAAAGCAACGTAAAATGAAACAAAAAGGTGAATTGAGCTGTCCTCTCTCTCTGACTCTGTCTCTCTCTCACTCATACACCCCTATCTGCATCCTCTTACCCATACCCATATTCATAAACATATCACACAATATCATATAATTCTGTAATTCATAACACTGGGAAGGGCACAGGGCATCTGATGGATTCAAAACACATTCTGGTATCCAATCCCTAAGGTTTGTTATGATAGTTATCTACTCCTTCATTTGCTTAAATGAGAAAGGCTAGTATACTAGCCAGTGATTTCCAAATGTTAAGCATCCTTGTAAAACCTTCTCCTTTAGAATACCGCAGACACTAGGAAATGCTTTGACACGTTTCCTGTATCATTATGCATAAGACAATTCTGAAACCCACTCCACATATTGTCTTGTATTCTAATAGCATACTAAACAGTATGTGTTCTGAAAACATTTGAGTCTAGTAGAATAAAACTCCTCCGAAGGCACAGAAGGTAGAAAATCAAAATGAATGGGCAGGGCTTCTTACTAATGGACCCCTGGGATACTTTTAAGGGATGTGCTGCTTGTTAGGCACCAATTACAACTAGTTAATCTTTCCCATCCCAATTATCAATTTCACTGTACTCTACTTCAGTGTTCTTCTGTGATAGCATTGCTGGCCAGCTTCCACCACGTGAGAGCATTCACTTGGCACAGGCATGCTCTATCTTCACAGCTTGGTAAGATAGAACAGCCATGTTCCCTGGTGTTACTGCCATAATCAAGACCAGGTTATGAGTCAAGGCCATGAATTTCCTGCTTCACACAGAAAAAGCCTAGAGTGGTATAGGATGGGATGTGTAGAAATCATCTTGATTATGTCATCTGGAGGATGAAATGCATATCAAAACAGAACGGCATTACCTGTTGTTAGGGTAAAAACAAACTAAAGTGAAGTTGATGTGAACCCTAAAGTGCACTTAGGGGTTTAATACAATCAATTTGGTCCACTCCTAGAGAAATCTTCTACATACAAAGAGGGACAATCAGCAGGGTATAAAAATATCATTGGTCAGAAGCCGACCAGCATGCCACATGTTCTTTTCAGAAAGTTTAAAGTTAGCTCTGGGCAATCATCAGGAGAGGGGACACACTGAAATCCTGAGTCAAGATTTCTGTATTTTCAATGCATAACCATCTTTATTCTTAAATTATGTGTGTGATAATTTGTGCATATGTACAATCATACCCTGTCTGTGTCTAGTGCCTGAAGAGGCCAGAAGACTGCATCAGATCCTCTGGAACCAGAATTGCAGGTGGCTCTAAGCTGCCATGAGGATGCTGGGAACTGAACCTAGCACCCCTGCAATGGTGACAAGTGCTCCTGACTGCTGAGCCATCTCCCCAACCCCATCACCAGCTGTACTTTATAGCTTTGTATGAAGTGTCAGCCACCTTAATGTGCTGAACCAGTAATGGACTCAGCAAAATGCACCCCACACCTTCCACATTTTAGAAGGGGCTTCCAATTTTGAAAGAAATATGACCGTCGTTTTAAAAATAAATTATATGATTCTTTTTCTAAATGTGGCAATTTAGAATATGGTTTGCTATTAGACAGAAATTCACTAACGTTCTTTCCTTTGCTGTATATTAAAGACAGAAGAAATTATGTAAAATATACTGGTTTGCAAGTTATTTCTCCCAGCGTGTGCAGACCACTCTACAATATAAGGGACAGAGAAACAACAAGATAATTGTGAAAATATTTTGAATTTTCTTGAGTGCAGTTTAAAGTTTATTTTTCATCTAATTAAAAGTGTAAGTAAAGAGATTTAAAATATGAGGCAATGGCCAATATACAGCAAGGACACAGAAAGAGCTGGGCTCAGTCTAATCTCTCCTTAAGCATCCTTCCTATTTAACAATGCTTGCTTTCTCACAGAATTTTCTTTAGATCTACAATCCACCTGGATGGATAGTATATGGAGATTTATATATGATTATAAACAAAGCCAAGAAAATAGGTTTTGTTGAGAAATCTGATCAGTAGTGCACATTTCTCCATGAGGAGAGGGGAAGGGAAGAAACAGAATACACTTAATTATTGCAGACATACATTTACATTTATATGCATTCCCACTGGGAATGAGTCTGTGTTATTTTCTGAAAAAACAGATGTGTTGAGATGATAAATAAAATTAACTGGCTCTTTATTTCTAATTGGTCACCTCAGACAATGAAGCACTATGTTAATAATAATGCCTTGCTTAGAGGGGATTGAAAATGGATTTTAGTTTTGAGTTGATTTTCATATGAGGTTTATTGGGTGATCTGCATTAGTTCAGCGTTTGTAAGGAAAGTGCTGGTCTTAAGACTAGCTACCCTTTGCCTTGGCTACACACAGTGCCTAACTTTCACGACATTTTGAATGTCAAGTTTATGCTGCAAGAGCAGAAAAATGTCCTCGAGAGGTCAAACATTCTACTTGGCTGTAGAAATCAAAATAACATCTATTTTCTCAGCCCTAAGCACATCCTGAATGCAGAGGAGTAGTTGCTATTCCTATGTGCTTTCGTCTATTACCTTGGGAAGTGTTATTAATTGGTGGAAACTGCTTTTCCAGTCTCTTTAAATGAATAGCTCTCAACAAGATCTCTGCCAACAAGTTGTCCCAGAGACAGTACCCCACCCCTTAAAAGTCAGGAGGAAAGAGTGAACTGGAGGTTCATGAGGAGTCCATTCTTATCACAGTCTGGCATAGACCTGCAAATCACCATTTTCCTATGAATACAAAGAAACAATAGCATTGAGGTCTTTTAAAAGTATCAACTTTTACTAAGCTCAAATTGAGTCCTTACAGCCATGTTGGGTTTTCCCTCTCTGACTACAGTGAGAAACATATGTATTTTAATTAAATCATCTTAAAGGGGCAGTTGGCAAATTGACTCAGTAATTGTTGCCACTTGGCAAACATGTTCAATTAGAGTTTAGACACTTAGAAGATTTAGACAACTTCTAAATCTTCAGCTGATTTGTATCCTGAGCCGTCTCTGAATTGTCCTGTCTAGTGGCTCTTTGTTCCTCAGCACTTGCATACTTGAAAATGTATTTTTTTTTATCTTGTAGTCAAAGCACAAGGTAATTTCCTCACCTGCAGGAGCATATTGAGTTTCCTTTAGTTGTTGATATGAATCATGTGTAGGTGATTAATATTCTTGGCCATCGCAGGAAAGTTATTTTTTTTGTTTACATTGTTGCATTTGAGGACTTACACAACCTCTTTTCAAAATTGCTCAAAAGCCAAATTAGCATAAATTATTCACAGCCCACTGTAAAAGCCTGGAGGTTAAACTGTGCTGGAAACACAAAACCTTCAGACATGGAACTTAGCCTTTGGAGAAGCCTTGCAACTCCTTTTATTGAACATTCAACCTTATTAAACTAAATCACAAAAACAGCCGCAAGCCTGAATCTAAGAGGGAGATTTCCGTCTCGTGGGGTTTCGTGCCACAGACATGCCTACACTGCTATAACAAACAAAAAAGAACTAAAATGATATTTTTATTGAATATGCTTTCTTCAAATTCTTCCTAGGACTCAAGGAGAGGGCTGATAAGTAGCTACCCTGAGGTGCTTTAAGAATATTGTGTCTGATGTTCTTGTGAGATTTCTAACAGTAGGAGCAAGGGATGTCTCTGGCATTTTTGTCTTTACTTGGGACTCTTTCCTCCAAATGGGTTGACTTGCCTAACCTTGATATGTGGATTTGTGCCTAGTCTTGAAATTTGTCCTGCAGTGTTCAATTGAGACCCTTGGAAGGTCTGATCTTTTTTGAAGGAAAACAGAAGAAAAATGGATGTAGGCGTGAGGAGGGGACCTGGGGAGGGGAGAGAGGAAAAACTGCTGTTGGGACATAATGTATGAGAAAGGGGGGTGGGGAGGAGGTGGTGGAAGAAGTAGTAGAGGAGGAGGCCGGGGGGGGGGGGGGGGGGGGGAGGGGGGGGGAGGGAGGAAAGAGGAGGGGGAGGAGGGATGGAGGAAGTTGTTTCAATTTCTAGGTCTCTCTGACCTCTTAGACAGGACAGTGGAGAGATATAAAAGAATTAAAATTAAACTAAATTCATTTCCTATTTTTAAAACAAATAACATGCAACTAGAGAGATGGCTCAGTAGATAAGAGCTCTGTTGCCTACGTGTGGGAGCTTGGATCCCAACAGTGTAGAGCAGGGAATAGTTCCTTGGATGTAATGGATACACTGTGGAGAAGTGAGTACAGGAGGGTCATCTAGACTTGAAGGTCACTAGCCTAACTCCTGTTGAATGACAAATCCTTTTAAGGAAATAAGGTGGGGAATGACAGAACAGGATGGATGATCCCGCCCCTCCCCTGTCCATCATACACATACCCTTGCGCTATTAATTATCCTGCTCCAAACTAGGAGACCAGGGCTAGTATAAAAAAAAAACACACCTTTTGTTATAAGTACACTGAGATCTGTTCTCCAATTACACAAGAGCTCAAAGCCGTGTTTGGTCTGAGTCACTACGAGGACAAGGAAAAACACAGAACAAAATGGACATTGTAGGGTTGATGCTAGCATCGGTGGCCCTACCTTCCCACCAAGAACATGTCTATCACGAGTGCTGGAAGTGCAGATAAAGACCTTAGATCTTTGCACAAGTTAGATTTTTTTTTTGAATAAAATGCCACTGTTAGATACCAAAGCTAAGAAATTAGACTAAAGTCTGGTCATTCCCAGTTGTGAGATTAACAAATGACATAATTTACATGAAGGTCAAAATGGCAATAACTTCAACGTCTTTTACCAATGTCTTTTACAGTATGGAAAATCCTAGATTTTATGTGAGAGCTAAAGATCTAAACTCTGGTCTTATACTTATGTAGCAAGAACCTAATCAATTGAGCTCAGTAGTAGAACACCTGCCCAGCATGCAGGAAGCTATAGGTTGAACCAGGAAGTGGAAAAAAAATTCCAGTTCTCAATGCTATGAGGGACAGGTCTCTAAATGGCAAGTGGAAAATGGGGCCAGCCACAGGGCCTCGTGGTCCCTTCTCCAGGCCCTGTTAACCCCTTATCAATGCAGTCTTGAGGCTTTCTTGGGTTTGGCTGTCCCATGAAAAACTACAGCATAAAGGTGAGGCAACAGTCAGTTCCCATGCTAATCGTATCTTGCCCTGGAAGTTGTTTTATCTGATTCTGTGTGACACTTACAAGCTCTCTGCTCTAAATGACTTGGTGGTCTGAATAGTGTCAAGAGCTTTATAAAGTTGGCTGATTTTACTTTCTTAAATGGGGCCTTACCACATCACCCTGCTGCTTTCGTAATCCGATGCTTCAGGCTCTCTTCGGAACTGTGTCTGGCTAGCATATTGTAATTTTAGCATTGTCAAACAAGTCATGTCAGAAAAAATTATCAAAGGCGCAACCATAGCAAATAAGAATGCTCACACCCACCTTTTAATGCAAATATTTCCACATTGAGATTTTAGTTCATAGAAATTATTCAATGGGGTCAGAACTATACAGTCTAAAATTCACTAAGCTGGCTAGAGAAATGGATCATTTGATTAGGTTCTTGCTACATAAATATAAAACCTGAGTTTAGTTCCCCAGCACTGACACACAGATCTGTGTGATTTTACCTAGGCTCTGGGGTTGGGAAGGGAGAGAAAGATTGATCTTTGAAGCTCATTGTCTAGCCGGTCTAGATGAACTGATAATTTACTCTAGGTTCAATGATCTCTCAAAATATTGTCTCAAAAACATTATTTTAGTTGACCTCAAGTTGTACTACATACAATCAGAGTCTACATGCTCTGGTTAGCTTTAAATTCTCTTGAAAATGGATATGATTATTCTTAATTTTCCAGATGTCAAAAGCGAGAACCCAACACTCGCTACACCTCCTGCGCAGTCAGGGGAATGTATAGAGTTCAATGTCACGTCTGACAAGATCCACACCCTTGCTGGAAGCAGGAGTTGTGGAAACACTTTGGTTACTACTTAAAATGAGTCGGAAAGGCTTGCACTCGACAGAGGTCATTGCAACATGGAGGAAACTGTACAAAGACACACAAGACATAACATTCTTGGTCTAACAATAATGGACCAAGATTCCAGCCACCAAATACATCATTGCCAAGCAACTCATGGGTCAGCAATCCCAGAGTACAGGTGTGCAGAGTCTGAGGCAGACACATACATTTGTTTGTCTTTCATGCTGAAAATTGTGCAAAAATGCACAGCTTTACCCATTTAATTTCAATGGGCAATGACATTTAAACGATTTTTCAAACATGTTTTTATGAAGTTGGGTTTTGAAATAACTTCACTAAAAACAGATATAACATGAAATCATACATGGATGAAAGCAAAAATAAAGACCATGTGGTTTATTTGAAAGTCTCCAAAGCTATTCTTTAATATATATTTATATTATTTAATATATAATATACATAGTTATAATGACATACATGTCAACATATCTATGAAACAGTCTCTGCATGACTTTAATCTTGAGAGAAAGTTTTCTATCATCACAGGAGAAAGCTGAGGATGGTGCAATTGAAAGTGCTACACAGATAGAAGACAGTTTTGATGAAGTATCACTTTAAACTTTAATCATTTAAAAAACCCCATTCATTTATGAGTCTTATTCAAGGACAGGCACAGACTACATAAGAACAAAATTAGACCTAGAACTGTTGTTTCCGGCACTCAGGCATCTGAGGCAGAGGCATTGTGCATTTAAGGACAAGGTGGATAAAACAGTGAAATCTGCCTCAAAAATAAGCCAGTGATGTAAGCTGGTACTTGTCCTTATCCCAGCACTTAGGAGGCTGATGCATGAGGATCATGAGTTTTAGGCTAGCCTGAATGTCATAGACAGATGGTCCCCAACCCCAAACCTACCAAACAACAACAAAACCCTAAAATGAGAACTAAAGGGAACAGAAAGCCTGGCTTGGGAAAGAAGTTTAAAAGAACAAATCTCCTTGGGCAGATTCCTCAGCCCTTCAGGACAGGAATGAAATTAACATAGAATAAACTACTCATTTAGAGTCACAGAGAGTATTACCACTACTGTTAAATCTACCGTTAAACACCTCTGGCATTATTGTCCACAATTTCTTTGCTGAAATGACTCAAATTCATTGGTTGAATGCACTTAGAATTCAGATTGTGAGTTGTACATGTTCCTAATTAACATCTCTCTGTAGAAAAAAAATGGAGCAGCTATTTCACTTCTGATGGTATTCTTCAAAAGCAAACAAGCTTACCAGAAATGATTATTCCAGGTGTCACTGAAAACAGGAACAGCTAAACAGGTTGACTCATTTCTATATCACACAAAGCATTTTAAAATGTGGCCTCTACCAGGTTTCTAGGATCCAGAAATCCTTTGTGATCATCGAACAAATTATCAGCCACAATAGAGCCTTAAGAAACGAAACTACAACTATAGACCATTTTACTTTCAGCCTTGGGGACCAAATCCAGTGCATTGTGCACCCTAAACAAGGTCTCTACCACTGAGCCACATCCCCAGCCTGCAAGCACACAAAACTGAATGTGCACCAACAGATGAAGAAAGTTCTGTAATTTTACAAAATATAAGTAAAATCCAGTCACAAGTCAAATATAATTAAGCCATAGTCATGAAGCACATGGGATTAAGCCAAGTGCCCTCAGGTTTACTGGCTGTGCTAATATTCTTATATAATGGCATCCAGAACGAATGAACAGCACACAGCTACTTTCTTAGCATGTATTTTCCCCTCTTAAACTAAAAGCACTGTAAGTTGAAGCAACCAGGAAATCCAGAGAGAACTTTTAGACAATCTATATTTAATTGACTATAAAATATTTGTGCATCTTGCTAATCATACTTGTAACTTCAGATTAATAATGTGAGCTCTAATTTAATTGTTGTCAGTGTTCTTTTTCCTAAAGCTTTCTCAGAAAATGGAAAGTAATAATAAGTCATGTGATTTGCTTGAAATCTCTTCTTAAAAACAGATATCGTTATTTCTAATCTTAGACAATGCAGTCGCTGTATAATAACTAGATGATTATTATAAAATTGTATTATAAAACATGCTTTAAATGCAATTAATAATATATGATGTTTTCTGTAATAGTACTGAATCAGGAGGATGCAATCAGTCTTTCCATGGTAAAGTTCTGTATTTTTTTAAAGTATTTTAAACATTAGACTCTCCTGTCTGGATGTCACAAATTAAAAAACAAAAAACAAAAAAAAAAAAACCCCAATAAACTGCAATACAGTCTTAATTTGTAACACTTGAAGTCAAAGCACCCTGATGTATACAGAAATTTCCCAAAAAGAAAGAAAGAAGCTAAACCCAGAGCACCCAAGTTGTCAGAGTAATCTGCAACAAGTGTCTGCTCATAGCCAGAGAAGCATTTCTCTCCCCATCAAGTCCCTTGACCCCAGCTCCCTCCTCTATTTACTAATGGAATCTCAGGAAGATTAAGTTTAAAACTAGAGTTAATTGTTATTTTAATTGTTTAACCCACCCCAGAATTCAGACAAACACAATGCAGATGATATTTCCAGCAATGACAATTTTTTTTTAAAACACAGCAGAGCAGCTAGCACAGTTGTAGCTTGGGCTCATTAAAACATTGCAGTTTCTCTCCAAAGCACACAGTTCATTAGGACAGTGTCCCCCTCCCCCACCCCTTCCTGCCTGCTTACCCCAGGAATACTGGATTGAGTCTGAGAAGACACCAACTCCCTGTCAAGCATGCCAGATCAGTTCCAACAGTGTGCAGAATGCTGGAGAAATAGTCTACAGGCGCAAGGACCAGGTACCAGCTAAAGGTGGCTTTGCCTCGCAGTGCCGATCGGGAGCGCGCTACCGGCTCCAGCTTTCCCTGAAGTTTGGGATGTGTAATCTTAGTCAGTATGACTTCATGACTTTCTAACGTACTTCAGATGTCAAGAGCTCTCTCTGATTTCGGGACCACTTCAAGCAAGACAGAGGAGTCCATCACAGTCAGTTAGCAAGGGCCAAGTGGGAGGGTCTTTCCCTACTTTGAATTACGTCAGCTGGCTCAGAAGAGAGACGCCTGTAAACTTGTCAAAGCAAAGTAACACTTCATTAATATCAGATGCGTGGCTTCAGGCAGCACTGGCCACAAAACGGCTTTTAAAGCTACTTTCTGCGTATAGAACAATAGATTACACAACCGGATATGTTAGCATTCAACTACTGTCCTGAAAAGTCTTGGAGAAAAGTGAAAACATTCTCCTACGCAATGAAGAAAGGCTTTTTAAAAAAAAAAATTCATGAAAGTAGTTTTTTCCCCCTCCTCTCTTGTTGTCTTCTAAGTTCTCCGAGCTCATAATTACGTTCACAGTCAAATATTGCTTGGTTAAATTGATTTTCTCTAAGATTGAAGACTTTTCAAGACACTTTTCAATCTAGGTGTGTGTGGTGGCCTAAAGTCCCAGGACTCAGAGAGTAAAGGAGGCCTGTGAGTTTAAAAAAGCAAGCCTGGGTTATGCAGTGGGAGCCTGGGTTACAAAAGCAGACCCCCATCACAAACTCCAGCAAGAGGAAAATGCAACCAACCAAGCAAGAAGTCACACACTCTTTACAAAAGGGAAGCAATTGCTGCTGTGCCCCAGGGTCATCAGTACAATGCCTATTACAAAGAGATACTATTTAGGAAATGTAAAACAGGCAGCTCAGTAGGGGAGAGTCTGGCTGCAATGGGAAGGCCTGAGTTCAAATCTCTATCCTCGCATGAAAGGCAGTCAGTGTGGCTGCATGCCTTTAATTCCAGCAGAGTTTCTGGGAGAGGTGTAGACAGGCAAATCTCTGTGGCTTTGTCAGCTGCCCTCTTAGCTCCCCTGAGAAAACCCAGGCCAGAGAGTAAGGCAGAGAAGACAGAAGGAATTGCCAACCTACACTTTAAAGATAGGTTTTCTAGAAGCTTCGATTTTGGATTTAATGACAGGGTCTCACTAAATCGCTCAGGCTAGCCATTTATCTGCTCTGTAGCTCAGGTTGGCTTTTCCTCAGCCTCCCAAATAGCTAGGATTATAGATTTGGGTCACTGGACTAGATGTTTCACACTTGTAGATAACTGTCCAAAAAAAAAAAAAAAAAATCCAAACCAGAAGAGCATTTTGTGACAAAAAATGAAAATCATGACGTTTCTATTGAAGTTCACTAATAAAGATTTATGAAGCCATGGGAAACACCCCCTTTTTTTTTAACATGTCATCGTGGATGTTTCAGCCTTATAGAAGAGTGGAGTAGTGACAGGGTGCTCTATGACTAACAAAGCTTTCGGCATTTCATATGGGTGTTCCAGAGAAGCTGGACCGCCCCGGAGAACAACTATGGGTGTTCCTGGGGACCTAGCTCTGTACTGTGCCACTCCATTTATATAAAATCTTTGAAATGAGGAACAGTCCAGTGGCTTCCAGAACTTAAGAGGGTGAGGTGGCTTTAGAGCTGCAGCCTAAGAGGCGACCTGATGCTGAAGGTGTAGGGGCTCTATTCCTCCGACTCTACATTCAACTATTCAGTAGCCGGATACTCCTGTCTGTGGGTTCAGCATCTATAGAATCAACTAACCATTTGAAGAATATTGCATCTGTACTGACATAGATTCCTCAATAGGTCATCACACTAACTATGAACAGCATTATAATGGGTTGAGTGTTATCAGCAATATACAGGTGCTGCACAGGATATGCATACTTTATAGGCAAGATACTTTACACAAAGGACTTCAGTATCTATCCATGGGTTTTGGTATACAGGAGGCCCTAGGTACCCATCACCTAAGATACAGAGATTTGACACTACATATCCAGAGACAACACTACGTATCACCAAGCAGTTAGGCACAATCTTCAAGGCTGCAGTGGGCTTTTAGCAAAAACTAGAAATGACATAAATAGAAAAATAAGTGAACAAATTGTGACCCACTATTTTGTAGTGAAAGCAAATGACCTAGATTCTAGAAGTTAAGTACATGTTAAGGCCTGGGTAACTGTTGCCTATCTAGTCAGGCATTTTGTGCTGTTACAAGGACACATTCTCATATGCTGTAATTACTGTTACAAGAAATCTTTCTCATGTATTGTTACTGGGAATTTCTTCATGCCTGAAATAACCATTAGCTCAAAGTCTGTTATATTCTATGCTTTGGTGTTCTTGAAAATCAACCGCAATAGAGGTCGTTTAGAACTGCTTTGTATAGATAGCCAAAATAAGATTGGACCCAAGATCTCATTGAAAATTGACACCCTACTTGGCAGAAAGAGACATGTACATGGGTACCGGACATCCTGGTACCCAAGTTGGTGCCTGGTTGGTTGGGACCTGAATGCTCTGCAAGTCAAGTCACCTGCCACAATTGAGTAACTCAACCAAAGAGGACAGGATAAGTGTATTACAAAGACATGTTTCTAAGGAAGTCCCCTATCCCTAATTCCTGATTGGTAGAATAAATTGGCACAGATGTTTGTGGGTTTCAGGCTTAAAAGCTCTGTGGGATTTGGGGTCGCAGTCTAGTTGGTGAATCTAGACTGTGTCCATGACCGGTCAGTCCTAGGGTGAATGCTCAATAAACTATCCCTGTCTAACTGAGTGGTTTGTGGGGCAATGCCTGGACCCCAATACACAAAGTTACAGAGCAGCACAAGCCTAAGTAACCCATGTGTACAGCTATGCCCTTTTCTCTATAAGTAACCCATGACCCATGTGTATAGCCATGTCCTCTTCTCTATAGTTGACTCATATTGCCTCTTAGAAGCCACTAAGCACCCAAAGGGACTCTAGCCAGACTGAGTATGGTAAACATGGCTCTGGAAGGGCCTTGCCTTTCTCTCCCATTCTCTCTACCTTGCTAAAAAAGCATGAGATTAGTTACCTAAAGCTAGCTACCAAGGTCCGTTCCTCCATCGGCCACTTCCTCCTTCTGAGGGTGAGAACCAATGGCTAGCTACCAAAGTATTAAAGTCCAGTAATCAAAAGAGCCCTTTGGCTCACCTAATTAACATGTCAGGTTAAAATTAAACACCTCATCCTAACACAGGGTTTCTCCATTTACCTTTATAAGCTGCCATTTTCCTATGGGCTATGTCTGTCTCCTCTCTATCTAAAGACAGTCATTTGTGTCTCCTCCAGGACAAATACCCCTTTCCTTTCTTCCTTGCTACTTCAGATTCTCCTTCATTCTTTATCTCCTGTTTTTGTTTCTTAGTCCCTGCCCTTTGTCCCTCTTGGGTAAATAAATCTCCTTTGTACTGAGAATGTGGTCTTAAGGTATCCTGAGTGGATACCAGTCCCTACAACACCCATTGGGCATTTTTATGTCTTTGTAGTATCTATTCATAGGTTTTGCCTATTTCTTAATTGAGCTAATTTTTATTTTTTTTGAGCTGTGAATTTTTTTTTTACTTTTTTTTATTCGATATAATTTATTTACATTTCAAATGATTTCCCCTTTTCTAGCCCCCCACTCCCTGAAAGTCCCGTAAGCCCCCTTCTCTTCCCCTGTCCTCCCACCCACCCCTTCCCACTTCCCTGTTCTGGTTTTGCCGAATACTGCTTCACTGAGTCTTTCCAGAACCAGGGGCCACACCTCCTTTCTTCTTGTACCTCATCTGATGTGTGGATTATGTTTTGGGTATTCCAGTTTTCTAGGTGAGCTGTGAACTTTTTTAGCATACCTTGGATGTTAATCTTTTATCAACTTATGGTTTTTAGTATGTCTCCCCAAGCTCTTTTCATGTTGGTGACTGTTTTGTTTGCTGAGAAGAGTTTTCTTTGCTTGGTGTAGTCTCCCTTGTTGACTGTTGCTTTCTACTCCGCTAAGTTTTTGGTGAGAGATTCAAAATAATCATCACCACCACCAATATTAGAAAACTCATTCCCCATGTTTTCTTCCAGCTTTCTGGTTTTAGATTACACGGTGAATGCTGAAGTCCATTTTTAGCTGATTTCTCTAAGTGTTGAAAAATGAAGGTCCACTTTTGTCTCACTGTGTGGATGCACATCAACACATAATGTTGCTACGTTAATTTGTTTTTAGTGCTAAGGGTCAAATCTAGAACCTTATACACACTAATAAAGTCTTCTGTCACCCATCTAGATCCTAACCTTTCTCAAAGGTTTTAATTTATTTTGGATTTATTCATCATATATATCATATATGTATCATATATATGCATATATATATGTATGTATTTTGCCTGCATGCATATATGTGTGCACCACATGTGTCCCTCATGTCAAAGAAGACCAGAAGAGGGTACTGGATCTTCTGGAACTGGAGCCAAAAATGATTGTGAGTTACTATATGAGTTCTTAGAATCAAACCCTTTGCCCTGTAAAAGCAATAAGTGTTCTTCAGAGCTTCTACAGCCTCTTAATCTTTTTTTAAACTTTGATATAAATTTTCTGAGCATGTAAAAAATAGTATGTACTTCATGAAGGTGGCTAAAAAAGAAAAAATGAAAAACATTGTGCAGTAGTTGTGACAGTACAAAAAAAAAATCTGTACAAGCCCAAGCCAGATAAAATCACAACAAGGAGGAGATGGGTATGGAATCCAATCCAAAGCTAGGATATCACTGGCAAGTTTTGGCTGCTGAGAGGGGGAGAGATCGAAGAATGTGGTCCTTTGGAAATTGACCGCTCTCCAGTAGAAGATCACACATCCAAGAGTATTGATGCAGCATAAAACTGTTCTTGAAGGTTTATAAAAAAAAAAAAGAAGATACAACATGAGTGGGTGGAGAAAGGAAGAGTGAATTGGGAGAAAGAGACGAGCACCATCATCAATAAATGTCTGTATGGAACTCTCAAAAAACTAATACCAACTTAATTTACATATATATGAAGATAAATATGAAAAGAAAATGCAGGTGTTGTATAATAGTTTCCTTCCAAATTGAGAAATTCCATCCTGCAGGGGAGCTCTTTAAGCAGGGAGAAAACAACTAAAGTAACTTCTGGAAGTCCCTGAAACTGAAGAGATTCATTAGGGCCCTCCCTTCCAGAGTAAGCAATAAAGCTTCTGAGAGTCACTCCCAGATATGCCAAATTGTAAAGAAGAGGACTCTGAGACCAGAGCCCAGAAGAAGCCACAACCAGCTGACCTGCCTGTCACAGGTTTAGACCAGAGTCACTTGGAAGGAACACTGTCCAACACGTGAGCTGCTTGTAGGCTGCACAGTGTGTTCCATTTCCCAGTTTTTATGAGCTGCTGTCTATGCAGGGGTGGCCCTTAGTTAGGCAGCTGTCTTTGAGTCATTTTTTCTCCTGTAAGTAACCTCAATTAAACTCATTGGTTCCCCAAGTTGGGCTTTGACGGTGTCCAGACTTTGGTTTGTGGTGGGCTTGCTAGACAGGGTCAGTAGACCCTATGTTGGGTCTCTACAGGAAACATTTTGTCACAAAACAATAGGATAGTAATTATCTTTCTAGAGGAATGTATTTGGGGGTAGGGAAGACAAACTTTATATTGTTTCTTAATTTGGCATAATTATAGGACTGAATAACATATTAGTATCTATATTTTTGTTCTAAAATATTTAATATAGTAAAGGTAGAAAATTGGGAAACATTGTTAAAAGATTCATGGCATATAAATTGCCAGAACACCAAAATATTTGTGAGAATATGAGAGTTCTTTTTCCTTCCTCTCTCCCTCTTTGTCTTCCTCTCTTCTCTCTTCTGTCCCCACCTCATCCCCTCTCTGAGAAAGGGTCTTGCTGGGTGTACCAGTCTGCCCTAAAACTTTTTAAGTAGCCTAGAATTTCTGAAACTTCTGACTCCACCTCTGCAGGACTGGTACCAGTGTTGAAATCTACTATTGTGTGTCATTTAACATTTTATTTAGATAATATGTATGAATATGATAGGGGAAACCAAATACATAATTTCTTCCTTTACAGTAAAAATTTCACTTTTAAAATTTTAGTAAAAAGCTTGTAAGAAATTATGAATATTAACTGTCATTGTGGTTTGTGGACTTCTTTCCTTTTTGTAAATTTAGTACTTTTTAAGACTTTCTACAATGGGTTTGTATTACTGGTTCAACCTCAAAAACAATTTATTTTCCTTTTAGTGTCAAGTGTCAAACAGGCAGTCAAGGATAATTTTCTAGAGAAATTGTTTAGTTTTATTCTTATAGTAATAGGTAAAAGCCAAGGCTTCCCATATGCTACATAAGGATTCCATCACTGTGCTGTACGCCAGCCCTAAACCTTTGTTTAATATCCGTATGGATAGATGATTGATAGATATAGATATATGACCTTTCTCCTTTTATTAAACAGAGTTTCTTTTCTTATACGATATAATCTGAGTATAGTTTACCCTCTCTCTACTCCTCTCAGTTACTTGCCATCTCCTCTCCAATCCAGATTTACTCCCTTTCTGTCTCTCATTACAAATGAATAGGCAGGCTGGAAAGATGGTGGTTAAGAGCACCCTGCTCTTCCAGAGGTCCTGAGTTCAATTCCCAGCAACCATGTGGCTCATAATCATCTATAATGGGATATGATGCCCTCTTCTGGCATGCAGGTGTATGTGAGATAGCTCACTCAGATACATTAAATAAATAAATTAAAAAAGAGAAAATAACAGGTTTCTAAGATAACAGCAAAACAAGACAAAACTAAAGTATCAGAAGACAAACCAACAAACAAACAAACAAACAAAAAACCCATCATTTTGAAATTGGACAAGCCAAGCCAATAACAAAATAAGAGAGCCCCAAGAAGGCATTAGAATCAGAGACCTAATTACTTATCTCACATTCAGGAATTCCATAAAAGTATTATACTAAAAGATATATATCTATATATCTATATAGATATAGATATGTGCGTGTGTGTGTGTGTGTGTATGCATATGACTTGGTGCACACCCATGTTGACCATATGTTTGCTGCTCCAGTCTCCGTGAGTTCATATAGGTTTTGCTCAGTTTTAAAATATTTTACCCCTGAGAGAATAATTTGTGTTTCCGTGGAAGCAGACAGGAAACTATAGAAATCCTATACAAATGCAAATGACTTTGCAGAACAGGATGAATCTGGCTGGCAGAATGCAAATATCTTCATTTTATGTGAAAAAAAGCCCTCAAAATTATGGCTTTATAGGCCTATAGGGTATTAGCACTTCAAATGCTTGCCTTAACCAAGCATTCATTCTTCTGATAAGTACAAGACTAATATTTCTTTGAAAAATCTTTCAAACTAGCTTGATCATTCTGCTGGTTCTCTCAAGGGAAAAAAACAAGACAAAACAAAACAACCAACCCATCAGCCAGACAGCCAGACAGCTATTCGCCTATCCATCCATCCATCCATCCATCCATCCATCCATCCAGCCAGCCAGCCAGCCAGCCAGCCAGCTAGCCAGCCAATAAACTAGCCAGCCAACAAACCAGCCAGCCAGCTAACTAACCAAGCAAGCAACCAGCCAGCCAGCCACATAACCAACAATTCAACCAACCAACCAGCTAGCTCTCCATCCATCCATACATACATAATACATACATACATACATACATACATACATACATACATACATACATCTATCCAACAAACCAGCCAGCTAACAAACCAGCCAGCCAACAAACCAGCCAGTCAGCCAGCATACTAACCAACCAGCCTACCTACCAACCAACCAACCAACCAACCAACTGGTCAGCCAACAAACCAGCCAGTCAGCCAGTATACTAACCAACCAACCAACCAACCAACCAACCAACCAACCAACCAACCAACCAACGGGCCAGCCAACAAAGCAGCCAACCAATCAGCCAACTAGCCAACCAACCAACCAACCAACCAACCCACCAACCAAGCAGTCAAAAAACACCAAAGTGCCTTCATGAGCCAAGGATCTTAGCAAATTGCCATAATCATAGTACTGCTGAGGAGGAAGTAGAAGGTTCACAAATTGAAGGCCAGCCTGGTCTGCATAGCAATAATTATTTAAAAAAACAAAGCCCCACACCCTTTGGCATACATTCATTATAAATTTTGTTTTAAAGAAGGAAATATCCTAAAATTTTGGAAATATTTTATACACAGAGATGAAAAATGTCTTTCTTTTGGACACTGACATATAGGGCTGTTAGTTTTCCAGCCCAGTCTACCTTGATTGTTAATGCTTCTAAAATATATAATGGGCAAATATTAATAACCAATAATGGTTCCAATACCAAAAACATCCATGATTTCATAAGGGTGAGGGTGAAAATTCTCCATGAAACATGAAATTTCAATGCTTTTTCAAGCCTGCAAAAATTCTATAATACTAAACAATATTATTTTTTAAATGTGTTAACTGAGATACTGCTCTTCTTGCTCTCAAATGAGATTGAGAGTCGTTGTATTGAGTTGGTTGAAAGATCATGGCCGAGGGCCTTGCACAAGAACAACAAATGGCTTTGGAACTCATGGAATGCAGCCCATGGGCTACTATAGCCTCATGTCCTGAGGACTTCATTATGTATTCTGCTCTGCTAGCTGTCCTCACATAATTATGTGAAAACTTCACCTCACTAGTCAGTATCTCTGGCACTCACAGAATTAAAGCTTGACCTCTTTTAGGCATTTCTGCTGGAACAGATTAATGGCTCAAACACCACTCTAGAGAAGAACTTAGAGATGTAGATTGTCTGCAATGACCAACACCCTTAGAAAACATTTGGAAAAGTAAAATTGTTAGTAATGCTAGGTTGAGATTGTTTTACTACTGGCTTTGATGTAAAAAATCTTAGGAAACAATTTGAAGTTCAGAAAGGCACATGCTTATTAGTTAAACTAGGGGCCTTTTATGGTCTGGGAACAAGAACAATGGCAGAGCTGGCTGACGGGATTCTCACTGAGACTGGACTGGTAATGGTTGGTTTCTAATACCCATTTTTGTCCTCAGCTTCTTGATATGATTTAATAAGAATTGCTGGTGAGTAGACAATGCATTCTGAGGATTTAAGGTGGGCATGACTGACTTTTATATAAAAGTTTAGATTTGTGATTTTTTAAAAAAGATTCTTGCAAGATTACTTTTAAAGATAAATAATAAAATAATTACTTCATTTTTGTAATTGCAATTTGCTCCCTGCCAGTAAGAGAAACTGGCTGAGAAAACCACTTTGCTGGCTTACACTTTGTTAATCTATAACAAGTTGCTTAGCTACTATGTACATGGGTTTTGGGGAATAATTTGTTTTCTTTATCTGTACTATGTAATGTTATTTCTTACTGTAATGTTATTTCTGTTTACTGTACTCTGCCTTTTGTAAAGGTATTGGGGAACACATTGATTTTTTTTCATAATCATTCACTAGAAGAAAACTAAAAGGTAATCACATCAGAATTTTATGTTGATTAAAAGATTTTTCTGGTATATAAAAGCTGTGAAAGAAAGAATATTGTTCCTTCCATCCATCAACTATGTGTATGTATGTATATGTGTAAGGTTTGTGGGAGTTGGTCCATTGTTCCTCTCACCCACCAATTATGTGTATATACGTAAAGCTTGTCTGCATGTGTGTTGGAGTTTGCTCCATCCACCAATTGTATGAATGTATGCATGTATATATGTTTCTATGTATATGAATGAAATGCTTGGAGCCTGCTTGCTGAAGCTTTGCTATAACCAAACCATTCTATGTGTGAATGTGTATATGTCTGTCTGTAGGTTTGTATAAATGTGTGTGTGTATGTATGCACGTATGTATATATTTGTGTGTATAAAGTTACTGTACTCTGCCTTTTGTTTCATCCACTCACTCTGTGTGTGTGTGTGTGTGTGTGTATGAATTTTCTCTTTCCTTCTCAAGTACTTAAAAGAGTTCATAGTTTTTCCACTGGCCACAGGGAATGCCAGCACCAGTAAATTAAACTTTGTTCCCTCAGCAAAAAGTCCACTGAGTAACTTCTCTAATTACTGGCTGCCATTGGTAGCAGCTCCTGGAGGTATCTGGATCCACCCCTGTCAGCAGCTCTAAGCACTGACCCCCAACAGTTGCTAGCCTCAGTTTACCCATCACATGAATGCCAAAGGAGGCCATTGGCAGATCATAAACAAAAGCAGTAAAGATGGCACATGAACACAGAGATAGAAAGGCAGGGAAGGGGAAGGGAGGGGCCATTTAAGGGACCTGCACAAAAGCAAATGATGGGGACAAGGTAAGAGATGGTTTGCCATACCTAAAGCCAGCAGGAATAGTTAGAGAACAACAACAACAACAACAACAACAACAATAACAACAACAACCAAGCAAGCAACCAACTGAACAACCAATCAAATAAAACACCCAAAACAACAACCAACAAATCAACAACAACAAAAACCCCTTAAAGTCAGAAAAATAAATCCCTACCTAATAGTATTTATTGGCTTTTTATACTTCTGGCAAAGTGTCAATTTAGATATATATAATTTAGGGGGATACAGAAAATATACAGTACATTAGAGAAACAATACACTAAAACTAAGATTTTTTTCTCTAGGAATAAATCAAATTTTCTGGATATAATTTATTTTCATTGTTGGCTATTAGAAAATAAGACAACAAAAATATCAAGTAACAGCAGCAGCAACAAGACTTCCCCTGGGCTCCTAATCTACAGAAATGGGGTCAGACTCCAAGGGATGATTGCCAGATTACACAAAACATCTAGCACACATCTGCCATATCAGAGTTTCCAAATAAATGTCAGTTTCCTTTGTATAACAGAGTGATTCTCCACTGGGGGGTGAGTTTGCGCCCCAGGAGACATTGAGCAATGTCTAGAACCATTGCTGATTGCTACAACAGGGAAGGGTGGGTGGTTTGCTGGCCGTTAGCTGGGATAGGCAGCAGCAGCTGACATCCACAATACACACACAACACAAGGCACAGTGTTCCATGGCTATATGCTCACTGTGCTAAGATCAGAACGCTGTGGCAGAAAGAAAGGTGCCCTTTATACCAACGCTGCTAGTGAGAGATGCTCTCAGTCAAAACCAAAGACAATAGTTCTTGAAATTCAGATCATTTCTAGATTTTCTGCAGGTTGTCTCAGAGTGGGAAACAGCTTGAGAGAAGATGTGGAGGATTAAGGAAAGTCCAAGCTGTGGTCTGAAGCAGCCATGCATGGAGATGCTCTGTGAGTAGAGGTGAAGTCTACCAGGGCCACTGTCAGAATTTAGCTGAAGCACAGAAGTGAGTGGATCCTCAGGGGATCATTCAGACCCATAATATTTTGCCTTAGCTACTTTCCAAGTCCCTTCCTACTCCCTGCCCCATTCTCCTGGCCCCAGCTCCAACTCATCCATGGTAAATTCTGAGGAAAATGGAGCCTACACTGTTAGAACTCCTGGAGGACTGTTCTTACAATTGAAGATGCATACTTTCTTATCTGAGAAGAGAAGGCATCCTTTGCTACCACAAGGGGAGCCAGCCCTCTTGCTGCCTGTATAAACAGAGACAAGGGAGGGACTTCAAGTCATTCTGATGGTCCATATCCAGACAACTTGGCCAGTTGTTGTTTTAAACTCTAAAACAACAGCAGACCTTTGTGAATGGGGCTGCGGTAGCCAGAGTACAAAGACATGATGTTGCCAGGAGACAGGGAAAAAATGCAGAATTTTGGAGGCCACATATTTCAAGTGGCCAGTTCAGACTTCAAAGACCAGACTGATGATCCAAGCAGCCAGGATTGTGGGAAGCTTCCTTTGCTCACACCCCACTTAGGGGTTTCTGCATCAGTAGTGTTGTCTTTGATTACCAAGACCGTGAGATGCGTATGAATGTGGGTAATTATGGTATGCGTGAGCCAGGCCATGAATCAGAACTGAAAAACAGAACACTAGCGTGTGTGCACATGAGAGGGCACACATGTGGTTTTGGTAAATAACAGCCAAACATATTATTTTCTCAAGAGATAAAAATATGAACCGATTTGACATGCCAAGTTTAAGGGGAAAAAATGGAAATAGATACACACATGCTTGAATTTTCTTTCCACTAAACAATCTCAGCTGTTGTTAAATAGTAAAATTTTACACCCATATAACATCTGCTATGCTCTTTATCATTGTCGAAGGGTTTATGTTGTACCCCCCCAAAACTTCATTTGGAGATGGCATGTTAAACTCATGCATATCACAGTCAACAGGCTGAAAGAATTGAAGTTATCCCTGTGTATGTCATAGCCCATTAGTACTTAAAGTGAATGTTTCAATGAGTGGAAAGGCAATTTTATCTGTAAATATAAAAGCTCTCATGTAAGCAATTCTAGGAAAAATAAGAGACGGGGGTGAGGATTCTTTGACTGTATTATTTCTTCCTGAGTCTGTTCCTGTCGTCAGTTTGGCCCTGAAAGGCTTATCTTAGAATTCCTGGTGCCCAGAACCCACATTTAGCGTGTGAAAGTTTCTTTCCATGCCACTAAAATTAATTAAACACCATTCTTAAGTTAACTATAGAATCAGTGATGTCTATGCATAATGAGTGAAATCGACCGATGCAATTTCAGACGTTGTGTATACTCTTCGACTGCCTTCTTTAATACAGTGGAGCAACAGGCATGTACTGTGGGTGAGGGAAGCCACGTAAAACGCCGGGGTCTACTCACTGCTTTTGAGACATCCTCTCTTGTTCCTTTCCCTGATCTTTTCTCTTTGTGCCACATCTTTTACTTATTTTATTTACTTGTTAAATGTATATGGGAGATCAATATGGGGATGGTATATATGTGATGTATGCACACACAGGTGTGTGGGTACATACACCCAGGTGTATGGAGGCCAGAGGAAGATGTAAGGTGCCTGCCTTAATTCCTCCAGGTAGCATCTCTCACTGAGCCGGGAGCTGGTCAACAGGCTCTCAAGCCCTAGTGAGGTCCTCATCTCTGCACCCTAGCCCTAACCCTCTGGAGTTGCAAGCACACGTAGTCACACCTAGCCTTTGATATGAGGTCCAGTGATTTGAACCCAGGTCTACATGCCTGTGCAATAGGTAACTCTTATCCCCTGAGCCATCTCCCTAGCTCCACTTTCCCTAATTTTCTTTTCCCAGCTTTTTCCATCTTGCTACTTGAGGATTTTCTTTGTGAAATGTTTAGTTCGACACACAGGTATCCATTCCATCAGCTGTGGATTTGAGAGAGTCTTGGGGTTAGATCAGGGGAGTTCATTCTTAGCAGGCTTGAGGCCTGGGTTCTATATCCCCAGCACTTTGAAAAGCAACCAGTCAACTAATAACAAAAACCTCACAGAACTACAGTCTAGACTATAACTCTCCACTCTCTATACTATGTTCTCAAAGGAGTCTTAAACATTGTGATCAAAGTAAAATTACTCTTTACCACATAATTTTATCTTCCATAACATCTAAATGGAGGTATATTTTAATACCTATGAGAAACAGATTAAATATATTTAATATACTAGATACAGTTAATGTTCATAAATGTTATATGACACACATGTATAAATATTTACCTTCCTTAATTAAAATGAAGAAATTGAAGCTTGCCCATCAGGCTAATTTCAGCTTCATTTTTTTTTCTGGTATGTTCCATTAAGTAGAAAGGTATGGTGGGTTTAAATTTGGAGATCTGTGTTCGACCTGGCTTGGCTGCCCCAGAACTTGCCAGCTAAGCTGTTTGATCTCCCTGCACCTTAGAGTTTTCTAGCATAATGAGAAGGTGTTCCACTGGGAGTTGGGAAGTGTGGGGAGAGAAACACTTAAGAGCATTAGTGATAACTTAGTTACATGAAGGCAGGAACAGAATTAATACCTTCATCTCAGCCACAGTTCATATTTATAATCTCCAGGATACTTAGCTAATGTGGGTAGGAGAAAGAATCAGAACAATAATAAGGAGATTTGCTTGGTTAACTACGTTTTCTTTTGGTATTTGTTTACACTGATGCTTGGTGATGCAGTGAGTTGTGGAGACAGCCCACTCAATGACTGCATGGGCACTCAAGTGTGGCATATGCTCTGTATGTAACTGATGTATTGCTAGCCTGTGTGGTCTATCAAATATGTTATACTGAATAACAAATGTGATTTTTATGGTGTCCTTGTACTGTATTTGTAGAACTTTTAAAACTTAAAAACCTGAGTCTACATGAGCACAATATGCATAAAAACATTTGTGAGAAATACCACATGTATGAAAGAGGTGTTATTTTTACTGTTTTAAAAGATTTATTTATATTATTGTGTATGCTGTATGCATGTGCACTACATGCATGCCTGGTGCCGGCAGAGGCCCAGTGACTGCAGAGATCCCTTGGAACTGGGCCTATAGATTGTTGTGAGCTACCATGTGGGTCTTGGAAATTGAATCTGTGTCCTCTTAATCACTGAGCCACCTCTCCAACATCTGCAGGGACATATACCAGCATTAAACATAGACTTGGAACTGAGAGAGACAGACAGACAGACAAACAGACAGATACAGACAGAGACAGAGACAGAGACCTAAAACAAGCCAAAAGTACTTTGATAAACATCTTACTCCAAACCATCCATTTTCAGCCTTGCTGTAAAGTGCACCCATGGGCAACCTAAAGATATAGCAAAGCCTAAATTCCAATCCCCGAGACTCTGTCTTAATTGCTTTGGGATGTCGCTTGGGAGTGTGGAGTTTTAAAAGCTCCCAAGGTGATCCTAATGTGTAGTCAAGGTGGAGAAGGATTGCTTTAGGACAAGTAGACCATCTTTTTTCCTCTGAAGGTTTTATCTGTGTACAGACTTTGAATTCTCATATCATGTGAATGTACACCATGATATCCAACAGTTGTTAACTGATTCCAGCTGCCGAGTTAAAAGACCCCGCCTCTGTGTATCTTGGGTCACTCCAGAAAGACATACAGTATCTGACAATGACCCTGAAGCAGCTCCCTTGTTAGTGTCCAGTCCAAACTCTATCCAATTTAAACATATGGCATTTCTAATTTATTCCCAACCTTTGCTTTGTATTCACCAATATCTTTTATTTGTTGGAACAGCCTTGCTTGGCCTCATCTCAGTCCTAGCTTTAAAGGCTCTATGAGGTCAAACTTTGCCCATCTATCATGAGGGGAAACAGAAGTTCTGCCCTACACTTCTGCCCTGGAAGAATATCCTGCATAAATATGGTAGTTAAGAGTAACACTGGAGTAATTTATTCATTCCAGATGTGCTTATTTCCACAAAACAGCATTTAGGTATATCTGATATTTTTGGAAACTAAAGAAATGGATCACAAGACAATTATGCTGCTTTTATTATAAAAACATAATGGATATACTTAGGAGAAAAACATGCCCTTTGTGTAATAGGCACGCTCTTTGCGGTCTCTCTACTTGGCCCCTAAAGTCCACAGGTGCTTTGGAATAACATCAAGGCATTATCTCCAACAGAATGAACGAATCAGGAATGTTCTAGGAAGTTATTCTTTAATATCATGGAACTTGGAGTTGCTAGTTTTCCAAGAAGGGTGGACTTTGCAAGCAGTTTGGAAAAAAAATCATTGGCATGAAAAAACTTTTTTTAGTTCAAGGACTGAATTTTTATGTTCCTGACGAATGTGAGGATAGCTGAGAGTGGACTTCCTTCGAATGGGCTGTGCTTCTGAGGCAGGCACTGGAATCCAACTCAGATGCAGGATTTAACAAGTGCGCCAAAGGGCAGAGAAGTTTGCATGCAGTTTAACCCTGGAGGAGCTATGTCCTGCCCTTTGTCTGCTCCTGGTTCCTGGACAAAGTGAGAACCCTTTACTTCCTTATACAAATTACCAAAGCAGAGTTAGATGGACACCAAGTTTCCCTGCTGTGAACAAAGACAGCAGATTCACCTTGAGACACAATTTTGAATTCAGAGCAACATTTGCTTTATGAAAAGACTCTACAGTAGCCAAGAATTCATTGAGACCCTCCCCAACACATATACAGTAGAGGGTCTGTGTTCATTCAGAGATGATGCACCTAACCCCCAAGAGATTGGAGGCCCCAGGGAGTTAAAAGGTCAGGTGGGATGAGGAGTGGGGACATCCAAGTGGAGACAGGGTGTGGGGAAGAGGTATGGGATGTGAAACAGTAGGAGGGTGGATGGGGGTGGGGGAGAATAAAATATGGAGTGTAAAAAAGTAATTAGTTGAAAAAAAGTGTGACTGGGTCAAGTCAGGAACCTTCTCTATTTGAGCATGGGCCTTGATTCAATTTTTTTTTTTTTTTTTTTTTTGTGGCCAATTTCGACTCATCTTGACTCCCTATTACAGTCTTCCCTCTTTTCAGAGGACAGGTCATCTCTGACATTTTCAAGGAGAAACCTCCCTTCGTTAGCCTCTGCATATTCTTCTACAGCACCAGCCACTGTGGAATGGAAATTTTTGTCTATAATGTGCTTCAGTGGCCCGTCACTCAAGCTCTCCCTGAGCAGGTGCTGTGTCCATTCATGCTTGGGCTTTAACACACTGATGATGTCCTATTAATATTTGATGGATGAATGCATGATTTATTCATTCTTGGCAACTTGGACTATTCAAATTTCACTTACTCTCTTGGCTGTTGGCCTCATTCATGTGATCAGACAAATGTTTACAGTGGTACACTCCTTTTCGTATGATGTGCTATTTGTTAAGGTATTGGCATGCAATGTGGGGTTTTCAACAAGTGACTCTCAGAGTCCAGTGAATGAACTTCATCTGTTTCATCTGAACGTGTCAAAAGAGCTGCAGTCAATTATAACTCCTCAAAAATGTGAAAGAAACTTGCCATTTAGTATTTTCTTCCTTTCTTCCTCTCTCTTCCTTCCTTCCTTTTCTTTCTTTCTTTCTTTCTTTCTTTCTTTCTTTCTTTCTTTCTTTCTTTCTTTCTTTCTTTCTTTCTTTCTTTCTTTCTTTCTTCCTTCCTTCCTTCCTTCCTTCCTTCCTTCCTTCCTTCCTTCCTTCCTTCCTTCTTTCTTTCTTTCTTTCTTTCTTTCTTTCTTTCTTTCTTTCTTTCTTTCTTTCTTTCTTTCTTTCTTTCCTTTCTCTCTTTCTCTCTTTCTCTCTTACTCTCTTTTTCTCTTTCTCTCTTTCTCTCTTTCTCTCTCTTTCTCTCTCTCCTTCCTTCCTCCCTTCCTACCTATCTTCCTTCCTTCTTTCTTACTAGAAAAATAGACAGCAGAAGCTGAAGACATGACTCGCTGACTAAGAGCATGTAATGTTCTTATAGAGTGTAGTTCCAGGATCCATATCTGGGGACTCACATGGCCTGTAGTTTCAGCTCCAGAGCATCTGAAGTCTTTAAATGCTAAATTCACCTACACAGATGCACATATATAGACATAGAAGATTAAAAATAAATCTTTTTACTAAGAAGAAAAGGAAATGTTTTTAGCTTTTTAATATTTTGCCATTTTTTTCCTATTGACAGTGGCCTTTGACTGACAGAAGTTTTACAACTTTATGAGGTCCCATTTGTCAATTCTTGATCTTAGAGCATAAGCTATTGGTGTTCTGTTTAGGAAATTTTCCCCTGTGCCATGTGCTCGAGTCACTATCTTTTCCCTACTATCTTTTCTACTAGTTTCAGTGTATTTGGTTTTATGTGGAGATTCTTGATCTAGCATTGTACAAGGAGATAAGAACATATAAGAATGGATTAGCATTCTTCTGCATGCTAACTACCAGTTGAACCAGCACCATTTGTTGAAAATGCTGTCTTTTTTTTCACTGGATGGTTTTAGCTCCTTTGTCAAAGATCAAGTGACTGTGTGTGTGTGTGTGTGTGTGTGTGTGTGTATGTGTGTGTGTGTCTTCATTTCTGGGTCTTCAATTCTATTCCATTGTTCTACCAGTCTGTCACTGTTTTCATCATGATTGCTCTGTAGTATAGCTTGAGGTCAGGGATGGTGATTCTGCCAGAAATTCTTTTATTGTTGAAAATAGGTTTTACTATCCTGGGTTTTTTGTTAATCTGGATGAATTTTGAAACTGCTCTTTCTAACTCTATGAAGAATTGAGTTGGAATTTTGATGGGGATTACATTGAATCTGTACGTTGCTTTTTGGCAAGTTGGCCATTTTTACTGTATTAATCCTACCAATCCATGATCATTCACGATATTTCCATCTTCTGAGATCTTCTTGGATTTATTTCTTCAGCGACTTGAAGTTCTTGTTGTACAGTTCTTTCACTTGCTTAGTTAGAGTCACACCAATGTATGAAGCAGAGACTGAAGGAAAGGCCATTTAGAGACTGCCCCACCTGGAGATTCAACCCATATAGTTACCAAATCCAGACACTATTATGGATGCCAACAAGAACTCACTGACAGGAGCCTGATATAGCTGTCTCCTGAGGAACTCTGCCAGTGCCTGACAAATACAGAAGTGGATGCTCATAGCCAACTAATGGATTGAACACAGGGTTCCCAAAGGAGGAGCGAGAGAAAGGACCCTAGGAGCTGAAGGGCTTTGCAGCCCCATATGAGGAACATGAATATGAACTAACCAGTATTTCCAGAGCTCCCAGGGACTAAACAATCAACCAAAGAGTACACATGGAGAGACCCAGCCACACATGTAGCAGAGGATGGCCTTTTGGACATCAATGAGAGGAGAGACCCTTGGTCCTGTGAATGTTCCCATTGTAGGGGAATGCCAGGACACGGAAGCGGGAGTGGGTGGGTTGGTAAGCAAGGGAAGGGGGATGGGATAGGAGGTTTTCAGAGGAGAAACAAGGAAAGGTTTTAACATTTGAAATGTAAACAAAGAAAATATCTAATAAAAAAAGATTTTTGCTTTGCCTCTCAGCATAATTATTGAATGTGATATTGTTAGATCATAAAATAATTTTCTTATATTGAAACTCATCTCTTCATTAGCCAGCCTAAAAAATTTCACATATATATGCATTATGATGGCACTAATCTCTAAATATATATTCTTATGATGAACATATAATCCACACTTATAGTTGTGAATGTTAGTTGTACTATGATTCTGTTGTCTTCCAAATTAGTGCAAATTAACAGACAGTAGAGTTTACAAACTGAGGTGTACATGGTATAAGTCAAATTATACAAAGATCAGAAACAAATAATGAAAGAGAGAAAATATGGAAATTACAAAGTAGATAAATGACTACATTGATTTGAACACAGAAATAAATGAAAAGAGATAAGAACAACAATTATCACTATGAAGTCAAGATGGCATGAAGTGGAAATCTAAGGGTTCTTTGGAATGCCAGTTGGATGGTGTTTTGCTGGGGTAAGCATGAAGGAAAACTTAGCTGAAGTGGACACTGGTGAAAGACTAAGGCAGACTCATGAAGGAACGTCTCACTGAAGCAGACACTGGAGAGAGGATGTTCTGTTAAAGCAAGCACTCGAAAGGACATGTGATGAAGGATTCTTTTATAACAGCATGCATGTATTGGTCTGCCTTACACTGTGAGGTTGAGCTGCATTTGTGGGAACTCCATAGAGAGAAACACACTAAAAAACTTCTGGTGGTATGCTGAAGTTTCTTGCCACTTCTGTGGACTCGGGCTGATTGGCAGAGTGATGTCAGCTGATAAGACACATATGCTAATGCAAGACTTTTGCTGAGGCAAGACCCGTGGAGGACATGTGATGTTCGAATGGAATATAAATCACACTCGATGGACAGTGACTGAGGCTGGGCTTGGCTTGCTTATAAAGCTAGCTGTGCAACGCTTGTGGTTTCCAGTCTGTGGAGATCTTTGCTTCCCTGAGAAAGGCACAGCCGAGAATTCCTGGTGTTCCTCCAGATCCCTCCTGCTTGTTCCTGCTGTGGCTGAGGCCTGGCTGTCTCTGGTAGGTAGTGCCCTTCTGCGGCTGCCTTCATGTTTGCTATCCTGGCTCTACCGAATTGGATTGCTGGTGCATCTGTGAAGTGTTTGAGAGTGGACTGAACTGCTGCTGCTGCTGACCTGTGAACTGAACTGCTAATTTCCAGACAACACAGATGGGAATTGCTTCAAAGAACCTTTCTAAACAGGTCCACTTCCACTTTCTCTCACCCCCACCTCCACGTGTCCTTTCTTTTTCATTACTTCAGGTGGGTGGTGCGTTACAAGGGAGTTTAAAGCATTTAAGAACCATCAGTGAAAGTAGGATTTGAAAAAATTAAAATTATAGTGGCATCCAGCTATCTACTTATGGTTGTTAAAAAAAATCTTTGGTTGTTAAAATTTTCTTGGATGCTTTTTACCAAACTGTTAAAAGTTTTAGGCTAATACATTTATTATTGCTGTGCATATAGTAATAAGAATAGTTGATTTGTTTTTATTTTTATAGTCTGGCTACTGAGTTACACACACAGACACACACACACACATACACAAATACACACCATTAAATAGGAATCTCTTGGCAGATGGAAAGTTCTGACATTTCTACTATTCTGGATCAAAGATCTTAATGTAGGACTTGCAATTTAGAAACTTCTCCAACAAAACATAGATTAGACACTTTAATATACAAACAGAGGCAAAGATTCTTTTTTTTTTTTTGAAAAGTACTCCAACACTCCAGAAATAACACCAAGAACTGACATGTGGAACTGTGTAAAATTAAAAAAGCTTCTAAACAGAAAAAGAAATAATCACCAGGGTTATTAAAAAAAAAGAAACAAGTCTACCTAGTGATGAAAATCTTTGTAACTAGTTACCAAAGGGTGTTAACTGTTGCAGGATATTTGATCATACTGTGAACCCCAAGATTATGTTGTTTACTGGAAAAACCTGTTTCTACTTGTGGTGTGGATCAGCCTTAGAACACATTTTACCCCTCTAGCTGTAATAGTCACACTCTTGGTACACACCTTTAATCACAAACATTGAAGGTAAAGTTAGTTTGTAGAAGGAAGTACCCATGTTTGAAAGCGATGTCTGGTTGAGTGGCCGACAAAGTGATAAATCAGAGAAAGATTTGACAGGAAGGATAGGATCACTCTCATGAGAACAGAAAGGAAAGAAAGGTGACTTAAGACAGAGCAACACGGAGGAGAGGGGGAAGATTTGCTGGGACAGTGGTATGGACACAGGTTGCAGAGAACAAGCTAGACACGGGGGAATGACAGAACAAAACGGAGACTGAGAAGGAGCCAGATGATTAGAACAGATTGTCAGAGTTAGTCTGTAGCCAAGCAGAGCAAAAGTCAGAGAGAGAAGCAGGATTGAATTAATCAGTGTGGAAAGGAGTTTGAGTCAGAACAGTTGCTTTGACTGAAGATAAGAAAGAGCTAGAAAGGGTGAGCTAATTCAGTAGCAAGTCTCAGAGCCTGAGTACAACTAAGCCTGGATTAGATTGTACAGGAGCTAGAAGCTTCCAGGGGTAGGCCTGGGTTAGCAGAAGGAGGCATTGAGCCTCCTAGACAATTCCTTCAGGTCAATAAAAGTTATGCTACAGTTAATATCAGGAATATATAAAGAATTCAACAAGTTCAGCATCAAAAGAACAAATCACACAATTAACAAATGGACAAAAGAACAGACAGCTACTAAAAGAAGTACAAATATTCAACAGATGGGAAAATACCCAGCATCACTAGATATCAGAAAATGCAAAACCAAATTTCATTGATATTCGATCTCACTCTAGTCAGAATGCCTATTATTAAAAACAAATTCTAGTAAAAATACAGTGGGAAAGGGCCTTATGTACTCTCGGTTGGAATGTAAATTGGTACAGCCACTAGGAAAATTAAAAAAAAAAAACAACTCAAAATAGAACTACCACATAATCCATTTATATTACTTCTGGCGATGTACCCAAAGGATGCTAAGTCAGCATGCCACTAAGTTATTTATTATGGCACTGTTCACAATAGAATTAACCTAGGTGCATATGAGCGAGGAACGTGTTATGTTCATAGTAAATGGGGGCATTTGGGTGAACCAAAATGAAGAAAGAAGTGATACAACTATATGAAAATAGACAGAACTGGAGATGTTAAGCAAAATAAGCTAAATCAGAAATTTTTCTGTAGGCTCCAGATTTAAAAAAAAAAACAAAAGAGAAAAAACAGACATGAAAGGTATGAGGACTATTGAGGAAGATGTAAAGGCACAGTATGAGAGGAATGGAGTGTAGAAGGAGTAACAGTTGATGAATATGATCAAATTTATATGCATATGCAAATTAATAACTTTATATAGTATGTGTTATTATTTTCCACTTTCTGTAGGTTTTCTCTGTTTTTGTGATTATTTTCACTGCTGTGTAGAGAGTCCTTCATATGACATGATTTCATTTGTTGATTTTTGTTCTTGTTATCTAAAAATCTTGGTGTCTGTACTGCCTGGTTTGGGTGTCAACTTGACACAAGCTGGAGTTATCACAGAGAAAAGAGCTGCCCTTGAGTAAATGCCTCCATGAAATCCAGGTGTAAAGCATTTTCTCAATTAGTGATCAAGGAGGAAGGGACCCTGGTAAGTGGTGCCATCCCTGGGCTGGTGGTCCTGAGTTCTAAAAGAAAGCAAGCTGATCAGGTCAGGGGAAGCAAGCCAGTAAGTAGCACCCTCCATGGCCTCTGTATCATCTCCTGCTTCCAAGTTCCTGCCCTGTGTGAGATCCAGTAGTGGCTTCCTTTGGTGATGAGCAGTTATGTGGAAGTGTAAGTTGAATGAACCCTTTCCTCCCCAACCTGCTTCTTGGTCATGATGTTTTGTTCAATAATACAAACCCTGACTAAGACAGTATCAATACCTTGGAATATTTCTAGTTTGTTTTTTCCCTAGTAGCTTAATCACTTCAAATCATACATTTAGGTTTTGATACAGTTTAGTAAGTTTTTATACTGTAAGAATTAGGAACCCACTGCATATATTTTCCTGCATATGTATCTAGTTCTCCATTATCTGCTAAAGAAATTGTCTTTTTTAACTTTAAAAAGGGAACCATTTGATTATATAAATATGTAAATTCCATTTTTCTCAATTTCTCCATTCTGTATAAAATAGAATGTCACCAAGTCACAAAGAAATGAAATTCCATCATTTGTGGCACCATGGATGGAGACCAATAAGTAAAAATAATCATGATATGAAAGACAACACTGCACAGTCCCTCATCTTTTTGGATACTAAAAACATTGGCTTCATAGAAGCAGATGTTCAAAAGCAAAAAACAGAGGTTTGGAAGGCTGCATAGGTGAGATACAGGGAGACTGGAGAACACACTCTGAAACAGTTAGTTGGGAGAATTAGTTCTAGCGTTCCAAAGTATACTAAGGAGGTTATATAATATAAATAACAATATATTGTGCATTTCAAAATAACTAGAGAATATACTAAAAATATGTTTGAGGAGGAAAAATGGTAATTATATTTACTTTTGCCATTATATGTTGTACATAAATCTCAACTTATCACACTGTATTGTAGAAATATTTACAAGTATCGTGTGTTAATTTTAAATCTCTGTGTCTCTCCTGTTTTTTGTTTTGTTTTGTTTTGTTTTTGTTTTTTCAAGACAAGGATTCTTTGTGTAGCTCTGTCTGTTCCAGAACTCACCCTATAGACCAGGCTGGCCTTGAACTCACATAGATCTACCTGCCTGTGCTTCCTGAGTGCTGGGACTACAGACATGTGCTGCCACCATGCGCAGCATGGGTTAATTTTAAAATCTCTAATGCCTTTGCCAGTAATAATCTCTAATTCAAAATAATACATTTAAAGAATTTACTCCTTTAGTGTCATATTTTGATTATCATATCTTCAACTTCAATGAGACAATTATAGTCATTATTTCTTTAACATTAATTTGTTTTGATATCAGAACTTAATGTAGCATTAAAATGCTGTTTTCCTTAGAGGAAGTAAAATCTTGTACTAATACAGTAATCACTCTGTATCCATGGGCAACTGGTTCTAGGATCCACCTCCTAGATATAAAATCCACAAATGCTCAGGTCTGCTACATCCAGTGACATACCCTTCTGCACCTTATTCTTTAAATAATCTTTAAATTAATTATGTTTCCATGGGAAATGTAAAAATAAAAAGAAACCTTGGTAATCAACAAAGAGAGACCATAAAATATTTGTTCATCAGTTGGTCATTGTAGGCACAAGGTGTCATCCAGGAAAGGTGACTGAAATGTTCTCTCAGTGTTTCCAGCTCTTTGAATTAGCTTTTAGAAATTAGCTTTTAGAAAATGGGGCTAATGCTCTCTGAGAGATGATCCAAGGGACTTGACCATCTTAGAAACATTTCTCAACATTTGCACTCTATGACTCTTAAAACAAGACCAGAAGGGGGGGGGGCAGAGAACAAAATATGCCTCAGCAGATAGACCCAGTGGAAGGTGATGATGCCTGAGATTGTGTCATATACATGGCGCAGTGGGAGAACTAAAGTCAGGAAGAAGCTGACTTCTAGATTACTAGTTTGCCATACTGTCAAGAGCCAGGGAAGAAACTACATCCCCAAGACACTGTGATCCTTTGGAGTGTGTGTAAGTGACAGAATCTATCCTTAGACAGTCTTCCAACCCTAGCTCTATCATTGTATCTATATACCAAGCTGACCTAGTCCATGAATGACATCAGCTTAGTATCTTCAGTGCTTTGAGGCTCTATATCATTTTTTAAAGGAGTTTTTAAGACAGGTCTCAACCTCATAATCCCTGTGACTCAGTTTCTTAAGTGGTTGGTTGAAGTATAAACAAGGGTCCCCATGCTCAGCCTCCAATTTATCTGGTCTGTATAAAGGAGTGCCGAGGCACTGACCTGACCTCACTAGTCCTACTCTCCAGTTCTCTGTCTCTAAGACTCACTTTCTTCTTGGCTTGTCTCTAGAAAGCCTTCATTTTGTGGTGTGGAGAGTGAAGAATTTACTAATGGTTTCCCTTAGAGCAGTGGTTCTCAGCTTCCCTGATGCTGTGACCCCTTTCATACAGTTCCTCATGTTTCAATGACTCTCAACCATAAAATTATTTTCATTGCTACTTCATAAAATTTTACCACTGCTATGAATAATAACATAAATATCCGTATTCTCTGATGGTCTTGTGTGTTCCTTATAAACAGAGCATTCAACTCCCAAATGGGTCAAAGCACACAGGTTGAGAACCACTGCCTTAGAAGGAACGTTCAACATTTCCTGTTCCCTTGGGCGCTGCAGTATTTTAACCTCAAGGAAACTAGATTCTCTCTCTCTCTCTCTCTCTCTCTCTCTCTCTCTCTCTCTCTCTCTCTCTCTCTCTCTTTCTCCCTCTCTCTCTCTCCCTCTCCTTCCCTTCCTCCTCTTTCCCACTTCTCACTTTTTTTTTGCCAATTATCTCTCTACATGTTATGAAATGACTTTGAAAACACTCCAAAAATTGTCATAGGCACCACATGGTGTCTACCATTGACTTTCTTTCTATTCCTTCTATATTGGACATTCTTCACCATAGTCCAGCTAGGGACATGTCTATGTAGGGCTTTGGCATTCGCCTCTATACCTTGATCTATTATGAAGCTTTCCCTATCCAAATATCGTGATGTCATCTAGTGGGGACTTTGCTCTGTTGCTATATGAACACCTTTCTCCTTAATCTGTTCTGTATTTCTTCATTGAAACTGATTTTTTTTAATAGAGGAAAAACTTCATTTTTTGTGATTAAATTTCTTAATGTGCAGAATCGTGCCTTGCACAGAGAACTCAATAAATATTTACTGAACAATATTCTAATTGATAAGTAGTTGTTGGATAATCTCAAGAAAGAATGGACTTCCTTAGGGTCAAAAGCTTGGAAAAAGTTGGTTAGAAGGAAGTCTAAATTGAAGGCAGGCAGTGGAGGAGTGTTCCTCTTTCTCCACATCCTCGCCAACACCTGATGTCTCCTGAGTTTTTGACCTTAGCCATTCTGACTGGTGTGAGGTGAAATCTCAGGGTTGTTTTGATTTGCATTTCCTAATGACTAACGATGTTAAGCATTTCTTAAGGTGTTTCTCAGCCATCCGAATTTCTTCAGGTGAAAATTCTTTGTTTAGATCTATACCCCATTTTTAATAGGGTTATTTGGTTCCCTGGGGTCTAATTTCTTGAGTTCTTTGGATATATTGGATATTAGCCCTCTATCAGATGTAGGGTTGGTGAAAATCTTTTCCCAATTTGTTGGTTGCCGTTTTGTCCTTTTGACAGTGTCCTTTGCCTTACAGAAACTTTGTAATTTTATGAGGTCCCGTTTGTCAATTCTTGATCTTAGAGCATAAGCTATCGGTGTTCTGTTCAGGAACTTTTCCCCTGTGCCCATGTCCTCAAGGGTCTTCCCAAGTTTCTTTTCTATTAGTTTCAGTGTGTCTGGTATTACGTGGAGGTCCTTGATCCACTTGGAGTTGAGTTTAGTACAAGGAGATAAGAATGGATCAATTTGCATACTTCTGCATGCTGACCTCCACTGCTGGTGGGGTTGTAAGATGGTACAACCACTTTGGAAATGAATCTGGTGGTTCCTCAGAAAACTGGACATGACACTTCCGGAGGACCCTGCTATACTGCTCCTGGGCATATACCCAAAGGATTCCCTGGCATGCAATAAAGACACATGCTCCATTATGTTCATAGCAGCCTTATTTATAATAGCCAGATGCTGGAAAGAACTCAGATGTCCCTCACTGGAGGAATGGATACAGAAAATGTGGTATATTTTCACAATAGAATACTACTCAGCAATTAAAAACAATGAATTCATGAAATTTTTAGGCACATGGTTGGATCTGGAAAATATCATCCTAAGTGAGGTAACCCAGTCACAAAAGAATACACATGGAATGCAATCTCTGATATGTGGATATTAATTAGCCCAGAAGCTCTGAATACCCAAGGCAAAATTAGCATAACAAATGACTCCCATGAAGAAGTAAGGAGAGGGTCCTGATCCTGGAAAGACTTGATCTAGCATTGGAGGGGGGTATCAGGACAGAGAAAAAGGAGAGAGGTGATTGGAGAATGGGTGGAGAGAAGAAGGTTTATAGGACATATGGGGAGGGGGGAACTGGGAACAGGGAAATTATTTGGAATGTAAACAAAGAATATAGAAAATAAAAATATGTAATAAAAATAAATTGAAGGCATGCAATTAAACAAGAAGTTTGGACTCTGAGAAATGTTCCATAGCACATGTGTCTGAACACTTAAGTTTCCATTTGGTGGCGCTGATTGGGGATGTGCTGTAGCCTTTCTGGAGGAAGGATCCTACTAGGGGTGGAATCTGAGAGTTTACAGCTTTACCCCACTTCCAGTTCATTCTCTAGTCAGAGCTGGGACCTCTCAGCTTCTTGTTCTAGCTACCTGCTGCCATGCTGTCCTGTGACAATGCACTGTCCCTCTGGAATCAGAATCCCACACAAACTCTTTCTTCTATAAGCCTCCTAGATCATGGTACTTTTATCACATAAACAGAAAAGTAGTTTTTTACTTTACAGAGACCTTAAGGCTATGTATGCTCCTGGGAAGACATTGAGAGAATATGTGTGATAAGGTTGGTTGTAAAAGATATGGAACCCAAATATGGGTTTTTATTAAGCACACAGCACAGCACAGGGAAGGAAGGCCATGCTCCCTTTTATCATCCCCAGAGAAGAACAAACAGAAGCAAAAGGCAATGTTTTTGTCAAAGGATCTTGTTTTCTCTTCTCTGTATTCTTAAGAAATGTGATATTGTTGAAAGCAAGTGTTGGAAAGATGAAGTCGGGAAGATCTGCTGGGCCTAAGAGCATCCTTTGACTTTGCATGATCCTAGTGAGGAAAGGTAGCTACCACCTACAGGGGTGTCTTTAATGATTCTTACATGTCCTTATGTAGGTCACGGTGGGTTCTATTCTTTTATAAATATGTTCAATGTCTATGACATCAACAAAGAGTCCCGAAGTTTGCTTTGGTCCTGTTTCATATTAAGACAGTCACCAGACAAGGCCATACTCTGTTACATAACTGACTAGAGCTGTGGGTTTCTCCATGTGTATGCTTCGGTTGTTGTTTTATTCCCTGGGAACTCTGGGGGGGGGTGGGGTTTGTTGGTTGATATTGTTGTTCTTCCTATGGGGTTGCAAACTTCAGCTCCTTAAGTCTTTCATTAAGTCCTCTATTGTGGTCCCCATTCTCAGTCCAATGATTGGCTGAGAGCATCCCCCTCTGTATTTGTCTCTGGCAGAGTATCTCATGAGACCACTATATCAGGCTCCTGTGAGTTTTGCTTGTTTTTTTTTTTTTTCTTTTTCTTTTTCTCCTTCTCTTTTGCTCCTCATTTTAGGTGACTGTTTTTATTCTAATGCAAGAATGAATTAATAGGTGTGGATTTGGGTGGGTGGGAAGATGGGGAGGGTGGGGAGGTGTTGGGGGTGGGGAAACTGTAATAAAAATATATTGTATAAAATACATTTTAATAAAGATGTATTTCCTCTATGACAAAAAAAAAAGATAGTCACCAAGGCGACTAGAGAAATGGTTCAGTTATTACGGATACTGCATTTACTACTCTTCCTGAGGACCTGGGTTTGACTCCCAGCATACACATGGTATCTCATAAACATCTAGTTCCAGTGGATCCAACACACCCTTCTGGTCCTTGTGAGGATCAGGAATGCATGTTGTAGACAGACTGTGAAGGCAATCTGTCCATACTCAGAATAAGTTTCCTGGGGGGATTGGTCTATGGCAGTTTCTATTTTATTTAGTTCCTTGATTCTTCTCTTCTTTCTTTTGATGCTGAGGACGGAACCCAGGACCTTGTGCATACTAGTCAAGTGTGCTACCACTGAGTCACATGCTGAGTTCTAGGTCTTGTTATCTACTTGACCCACAGAACTAAATGAATAATTAATCTAGCCAGGAAATTACCTTAAAATACTTTCAAAATTGATGTCCCCAATACCTGTTAACCTTTCAGGAAGTCTGTATGCAAACAAAATATCAATGGAATGTTTCTGCAGCCAAGCCTATAAGAGCAAACACTTCAGAGTCCATGGACAAGCACAGCCATTGCTAAAAGTTAAGTGATAAATTCATAACTAAATATAATGCATGAATACAAAGATAATACTAATTACCTTGTTAATTATTTTTCTTTTTTTAAAGTTTTGTTTATTTATTATATATAAGTACACTGTAGCTGTCTTCAGACACTCCAGAAGAAGGTGTCAGATCTTGTTATGGATGGTTGTGAGCCACCATGTGGTTGCTGGGATTTGAACTCAGGATCTTTGGAAGAGCAGTTGGTGCTCTTAACCTCTGAGCCATCTCTCCAGCCCCTATTTTATTGTTTTTTATTTGCACATATACCCCATGCACAGTGTGCACATATTGAAATGCTCTTCCTGAACTCATGGTCATAACCTCCTAGTCCTGTGCTCACTGAGGTACACACTGGAATATGCATATCAGCCATTGAGGGAAATTAAGAACTGCACAAAACCTAGTGAGCATTACAAGAAAAACTTACTTTCTGTTTATATTTTAAAGTAATTGGATATTAAACATTTACCAGGAAATACCCCACTCATTTGTGAATTACCTTTATGCATGCTTTTAAATGTTTTTACTATTTATAAGTGTATAAAGCCCTGGGCATTGAAATTAGGACCTTGAGAATCCTAGACAAGTGTTCTTCCACTGAGATGTATATTCAGCCTTCAATATATCTACATATTTATGTATCTATGTATGAATTTATCTACCTATCATCTATCTATCTATTTATCTATCTATCTATCATCTATCTATCTATCTATCTATCTATCTATCTATCTATCTATCTATCTATCTTCAGATTGGCCTTAAACTTATTCTGTAGCACAGACCGTCCTTGAACCTCTAATCCTCCTGTCTCAATCTTCCAACAAGCTAGTTTCTATACAACTTTTAAGTTTAGAACTAGTGTGGAAATTTCCAAGGATGAGAATCATTAGAAAACAAAACAATACAAAAAATTATCTCTCCCATGAGTTCTACGAGTTAATATATTTTGAGTGTTTATGGGTTTTAATCTCTTAAAACAATTTCTAGGTTCCCAGATTAAACAATTCTTTTATTGGATTGAAATTGCTATTGTACTACAATTCTTCTGACATTGGAGCATGGGAAGGTTTTTTTATGCCATATTTTATTTTATTTTTTACTGTATTTGCTGTAGCAGGTGCTGAAAGCTTTATGCCTCCAGGGAGCTGGTCCTAGTCAGTAACCAAGGGCAATGGTGACAGATGGGTTTGATCATTTTTATTACTTTAGAATGGCTTCTTCCCCACCCCCTAGGAACAGATTTGGACAGATGAACTGTTGAGTTTGGATTGTTTAAATATGTTCCCACTTCTCTGCTCATAATTTTTCAGACACAAATTGGTAGGAAAACCAGATTTACCACTCTAACGAGTCTAGAGTGTGTCTTGTATTGAGATGTCAGTCCTAAACAGTGTAGTCGTTTTTTGCCATATGGGCAAGCAGTTAAGCATCCTTATCCAAAATAAAGAAACTAATACTAAAATTTAATGATAGGATTATTATCAATTGTATCAATTATCAATATTATCAATAGAAATATTCCTGAGAATATTTTTGACAGGTTGGGAAATTATATAATCCTTTCTACCCTGTCCTAACTTTCACTGTGGATACATTGTCATTTGTAACAATTCTCTTTTCTTAACTACCATGTTGGGATTGCTATATAGGAATCATAAATAGTAAGTTTCTTTATGACAGAATTCCATTATATTTATGTTCAATTAGGAATTTACTTGATATTTATTAATTATAAAAGACCACTGAAGGAGCCAGGATGGAACTCAGTGAGGGGGTTCTTACCATATATGCACACAGCCATAGATTCCATCTCCGGCACCACTCAAAAGAAAAAGAATTAGCAATAACCCAAAGTTACGGTAAAATAACTTGATATTTCACACAAGTTAAATTTAATATCCAGAAGCCTCTACTAAGTTGGTTCCTTTTATAAAAGCCTAGAATATTCTAGTGGAGAGGAATTAATTTTATCCTAAAATGATGACCTTGGGTCATTGTTTTTGTAGTAACCACAAATAGCAACAGATCATTGAAACTGCTTCACCAGAAGAATACAATGTCTTGCATTCATGTGGGAACATACCGCTTTCCTCTGGGGAATACATCTGCAATTCTCTTAACCAGAAACAAACAAAAGCAAAAGTAAGGCTCTCAGGCTGACCAGTTTTGAATTACATTTTCTCCCTAATACGTTTCTTATTAATTGAAATAAAGTACTAAGTTTATTCTCATCCTTAAAATGGGAGGAAATGGGAGTGTTGGTGTGACATGCCAGTAGTTTAGAGAAAATGCCGAGACAGACAGACATAACACACTAGGTATGTTTAAATGTATATATAGGTGTGTATGCACTGAAACTTGTCTGGCTTTAAAATAGTGGTAATTTTGCAATCCATCCTCTTCTTAGGAGACCATCCTTGCCATATGGTAAAGCCTGGAGAGATTCTGGGCCATGACACTCAGCAGGGATCTATTGGCAGGCTAGCAGTCAGAACTCCATAATCTACAAGTACTGCAACAATTATCCATTTTACAGGAGCCATAGTGCTGAAACTGAGAACTTACTACAAAGTGAAACTATTTGGAACACTAGATTAATAAAATATTCATCAGAATAAATGGGAAGATGCTCAGTAGATATAATGCTAGTGGAAAACAGTGACAACTTTAATTTATTTTCAGTGACAGTTCTTGGTCCATTGCAGCCTAACTAAACGGTACTTCTCACTGTCTTCTCACTGAGTGCTTACTGTTCACTTCTGGGCTCTGCCTGCACTATCCTCATCCAAATACCTTGTGGCCATACGTCTCCTTACTCTATTATATATATGTATGTATGTATACACACACACACACACACACACACACACACACACATATATATATTATTTTCTATGTTCTTTATTTACAATCCAAAAGCTTTCCCCTTTCCCAGTTCCCCACTCCCCATATGTCCCATGAGTCCTCTTCTCTCCATCCAGTCTCCTATCTTTCCCCCTCCCTTTTCTCTGTCCTGGTACTCCCCTTCAATGCTGGATCAGGCCTTTCCAGGATTAGGGTCCTCTTCTTCCTTCTTCATGGGAATCATTTGATATGCTAATTGTATCTTCAGTATTCAGAGCTTCAGGGCTAATTAATATCCACTTATCAATGATTGCACTCCATGTGTATTCTTTTGTGATTGTGTTACCTCGCTTAGGATGATATTTTCCAGTTCCAACCATTTGTTTAAAAAATTTATGAATTCATTGTTTTTAATTGCTGAATAGTACTCCATTGTGTATATATACCACATTTTCTGTATCCATTCCTCCATTGAGGGATATCTGGGTTCTTTTCAGCTTCTGGCGATTATAAATAAGGCTGCTATGAACATAGTGGAGCATGTGTCCTTATTGCATGCTGGGGAATCCTCTGGGTATATGCCCAGGAGAGGTATAGCAGGGTCCTCTGGAGGTGTCATGTCCAGTTTTCTTAGGAACTGCTAGACTGATTTCCATAGTGGTTGTACCATCTTACAATCCCACCAGCAGTGAGGAGTGTTCCTCTTTCTCCACATCCTCGCCAACACCTGCTGTCTCCTGAGTTTTTAACCTTAGCCATTCTGACTGGTGTGAGGTGAAATCTCAGGGTTGTTTTGATTTGCATTTATTTCCCTAATAACTAATAAATGCAAAAAGCTTGTATCCTTACTCTTATCCTCTAGGGGTCAGCAGTCACTTGCTCTGTCTCTCAGAAAGAGTCATGATCTTGTGCACGCTATATAACTCAGAAGGATATCATAGGAACAGTCCCCGAGGGTTCTGTTGTATTAACATGAAAGGATATGATGAGAGGTGCCAATGTTTAGCAAAAGTGTCTGAATTAAACAAAAGAGGAGCCCACACATTTTATAAGCTTAAGAAAACTATCAAAATCTAACCCCCGTGGACACAGGAAGAAGGGAGGATGAGGGATTTAACTCTAAATGGGCTCCAGCTCATCTTCATCCCACTCAGAGCAGCCAAACACTTTCAAAGGATGAAAGTGAGTGCCACTGGGAAGATGACCTTAAGAGCTAAGCATATCATATCTTTGACCTTGAAAAGGATACATTCAGAGTATCCAAGGCCATGGTTTCCTCTTGTTATATAATCCAAACTGGATAAGATGATAAGGGTTATCTTTTTGTGGGTAAATTTAGGAAGATTTAGAATTTAAGACATAAATGTGACTAATGAAATATAAGTACTGTTTTTAAGGAAAGGAATTCTTCAATCGTGTATTGTGCATGTTAGATGATTAAGGAAATTTAGCCTAATAAAAGCAGATCTGCCTTTTGATTACAGTTTAAAATATTTAACCAAATAATTGGCTGAAATTGGAGGTTTTAACATAAAAGTATTAAGTTTATATGCTTTATTGAACACTAAGAAAACTTTCAACTGTGTCATTTTAATAAAATGCTTAATATACGATATAAGACTGGCTTATCTGGGATACTAGGGATGTGTAACAGTTCAATGGTACATTCTTAGCAATCCTTTAGGGCTCGGTCCCCAACAGCACCAATATTTTTCTTTATGAATACTTTATCAATGTATAGGCTTCACAAAGATAAAGGTATTAAATATATAAATATATGTTGAAAATATTCGGAGACAGAAAGAGAAACGAAGGAGTTGCAGGTAAATATTGACAAGCTCTAAAGTGCAGAGGCAGGTGATAGTCAGGGGAGAACAGGCAGATGGTGACCCAAACCAAACTGCTCCATTCCCACGAATTACAGTCTTCTGAACTCAGGTGGTTGGTGGTGGGTTGAAGAATCGAAGCAGACATATGAGAAACAAAGGCAAGGAAAAGACTCACAGAGGAGGCCCAAAATTAAGAGCAACACTGATACTAGGGGAACTAGAAATAATGGAACATGGCAAACCTAAACAGAGTGGTCAGCTTAGTAACCTCAAGGAGAGTCAAGAAAAGTATTTCATATGTAGGACAAGAACAAGAACCTGTGCAAACATGCCAGTGGGCCATGACAATGTCTTTAGGCATCAAAATCTACTTGCCAACATGAAATGCTAATGGGACAATATTAATAATAGTTATATTTGAAGCCCAGAGAGGAAGAGTATACAAGGAAAAAAGGTGATGATATGACAGTACCAAGACTTATGGAGATGTTCCAGTGTTCCCATTCTTATTTTTAAAGAAATGGAGGAAAATATAGGGAGTGCAGATGTGTCTAAGTGGGAAATTCTGCTTAATATTAAACAGAAGGATCGAGAAAAAGAGTCACCTGAGTTTATCCCACTAGAAATTGGAAATTTAAGTAAAAATTAGAAGTAATGGTTAAAGACCAAAGGAATAAACTAGCTACAAAACCAATCAGGTCAATATGCTCTTTATCAGTAACTTGGCATGCATAATTCTATCTGAATGCAAAATATGTTCTGAAGGTGAAATTCTACATCAATGGAATTAATCACAACATGAACAGCACAAAAGAGATTGAACAAAAACATAGGTGTGTGCACGTATGTACACGTACACACACACACACACAAACACACACACACAGTCCTATTAAAAACACTGAAGTTGGCCCAACAAAATAACAAATGAATCAGCCACCCAAACCTTCATGAGAGAGATATAAACCAGTTCAATGTGACCCAGAAGCACAGGAACATGACAGGAAGCAGGAGGCAGCGCTGGCTAGGGGAGATGGAAGCATCGCTTTAAGTGTCGATTTTTAAAGATATCAGAAACCTTTCCA